>NC_066846.1:1091249-1238749 GCF_001640805.2 Lates calcarifer
ATTTAACTCAACTGCAGAGAGACCACATTTGTTTATATGCTATTACTTTGTTGTTCTAATATTATAGCTTATCATATTTTTGTGACAGGCCTCTGTTTTCTGATGTGCTACTGTTTTAATTTGCTTTTGACTGCACTGCAGGGTGGTGCAGTGGTTAGCGCTGTCGCCTCACAGCAAGAAGGTTCCGGGTTTGAGCCCCGGGGCGTTTCTGTGTGCAATTTGCATGTTCCCCTGTTTCCCAAAGACATGTATGCATGTGACTCTAAATCGACCATAGGTATGAATGTGTGTGAATGTGTGTGAAATGAAAGTGTGAATGGTTGTTTGTCTATATGTGTTGGTCCTGTGATGGACTGGTGATCTCTGCAGGGTGTACCCCACCTCTCGCCCAATGACAGCTGAGATAGGCTCCAGCCCCCTGTGACCCTTAACGGATAAATGGTTTAGATAATGGATAGATGGATGTACAGTTCATACAAACTCAATGCTATTGATGTAATGTATATTTCCACAGCACTAATTCTAGCAGTACAGCAGAGGTTTCTCACTACTCTGCTGAAAACACTTTTTCCTCTCTGACACAAATACTGTATTGTACTGCATTTTTTCCAGTTGCTTTTGCTTTTTTTTTTTACTGTAAATCAACAATTCTACACAGATGCTTCATATTAAAAGCTTCTGAACAACTTTAAGGGCACAAGGCCTCTGGTAGGCTTTTAATCTGAAGTGGATGAGTGAACACCTGAGTTTCACTGGCAATAGCTTAACAGTAAACAGTATGTCTCTGCTGTTATGTCATAGAGTGCTGCTGAAATGTACATTGCACTGGAATTTATCACATGACCCATCACCGTACAGTTCCACCTTTCCATAGTTTGCTTAAGTGGACAATATCAGTATTATGGCCCGGCAGGGGAGACACTATACATGCCCATATACAGTCCAGCCACATACTAGCTTTTTGTCCTTGTCTTGTTTTACTATTTGTTCATGATGACCACCATTTTTATTTGAGATTAGCTCAATACTGGCTTTTATTTGAGAATTCATGGTAAATATATTCCATCATATTGCAAAGAATGCAGATTAGACAATGAATAGATTATCTGTTTACGTTAATTAATCACCTTGGTTCGGTTGGAGAAGCACTTTGAAGGAATCACCCTGAGCTCTGAGAACTTCTTGTTGACATTTCCCACTATTTCCCGACATTTTACAGACTAATTTCTTCAGCTGCTATCAGCCTTTATGCTTTACTTTACTCAGAAGGCAAAAACAGTGTTTCAAGTTTCAAGTTTGGAACCCCAGTTTACTTCGTTTCGTTACTTTTTTGGTTGCCATATCAACATTACAAGTTTGAACCAGTGATTTTCTCTAATACCAAAAAGGAAGTGCTCTAAATGTGGATAGTACATGACAGTGATCTTTTTTTCCCTGGGACTTCAGAAATTTGAAGAATAAGAATCCTTCCTGCTTGTAGGATCTCATAGAGTCATTTGATCATGCTCCATTTCAGAGAACATAAAAATTAAGAAAAAAACAATGAGTCTTTTGCCATTGTTAGCTTTAAAATAAAAACATTTTTACTGGCACTATCAAACCAAGGTCAACCAAACCTCCCAAACAAGAAGTCAAAAAGTGGAAAATTGACATGACAGTGGTTTTGCCATTAACCTTCTCCTCTATTTAAAAAGAGTTTCTCCTCTCTACTGTTGTCAAATGCTTGCACAGGGAACTGTTGGGTATTTCTCTATAATATGGTAAGGTCTCCACCCTCAGTAAAGTGCCTTCAGATAACGTATGTTATGATTTGATGTTAAATAAATCAAATAAAATTCAATGATTTGGTCTTACTTGAAGGGGTGTCCCTCGTTAGACTTCTGCACAGCCTGGACCACAGACTTGTAGATGCGGAAGGTGATGGTGACACAGAGCAGGGCCAGTAGCAGGTATGAGACCACGCTGATGACGCTGAAGGCTGCCAGCGACAACAGCAGCAGCATGGACAGACCGAACACCAAGCCTGACTTCTTGGGGTCTCGCCAGTGGATCAGATCCTTAACTGCAAAGAGGTGGGGGTGGGGGGTAGACTGATTACGATTTGCTCAGACTGGCTCACAATGAAATATCATGAAACCTGTAATTGTTTTTTATTTCAATGGTACTAGTCAATACTAGTTGCTTCTACTCTGCCATTATTTCAAGCAATATTAACAATCAATAAAACCTAACACTTCCCACAGATGTTTCAACTGAAGCACAGGAGGGATTATGCTCTTAGATTGCTGGAGGGCTTACAGGTGAAACATCTGTGCAGAAGCTGTTGACTTTCACTGACAGTCGCTTAAATGCACATAACAACGAAAATGTAGAAACAACTGGGAATAGTGAATGAAAATATCTTTGAGCAGCAGAGTGGTGAGTATGACATGACTCTATTGCACTGGTGGAATTAGTGTTGTAGAAAACTCTAACTCAGTTTATTAAGACAACTACTAAAGATGGCGTAAGTTTAAAATTTACGTTAATGGGAAACTGAAATAGGACCTGACCAGTAAACAGGAAAGCTTCTTAGTAACTGTAGGTAAAATAGAACTAATAGAAATCTAATAGAAATTAGACATAAAGTCAGTTCTTTATTATAAACCTGATCCAAATCTCTACAGATAAAGGACAGTTTACAGTCATTTAGAGGACTGAATACTCATTATTTGCAAGTGGTTGCTTTAATGGAAAGATATTGGTATTGGCTTTCAAAACTAAAAAAAAAAAAAAAAAAAAAAAAAAAGAATCAGCTAGTCCTTAGGAAAGAAACCCCTACTCTGCAACTTGGACCCAGTAAAATATGAATATGCACCATAAACCTCCTCTGGCATCTGCAGCCAAGAATAAAAGAGAAGCACATAGCTGTAGATGCCCATGTTTGCATGCATGTCCTGTGAGGAGTCGTGCATGCAGAAGTAACAGCCTTTATACAGGGCAGTTATGTAATGTTGGACTGCCGCTCCTTCCCTCTGCATGGGGAAAAGGGGGGTATGTAAAAAAGCCTTGTGTAAAAGTGGTGGAGAAGCCACGTGGGCTGATGCCTTAGGGATGATTCAGGCCTCGACAACTAGCCTCCAGCTAGTTTAATGGGAACACACGTTATATAGGACCCACACACATTTTAACAGCTACAGAGATCTATTTGTTTTTTCATAGGACACACAACTCCCATTCCACAGTTTTAAATGCTATTTGTCAACTGAGAACTGAGAAATAAAAATCCCAAGGATTTAGGAAATATACAAATTTTTGGCAATGTAAGAGCCCTACTTTTGACTTTAACCTCGATCTTAGGCCTAGGATTGGAATGCAAAGGGAATTTGATTTTATTCGTACGTTTCCATGTTTCTGACTGTGACCTGGGATTTAAAGCAGGGAGAAGTTGAAGACAGAGACATAAGACAGAGATGTCTTATGTACAGTATGTCAATGTGGGTGGACAGAACAGAACACCACAACTAACTACAGCCTCAGAATTGACCACATTGTTGAGCAGACTTGAATTAACACCCATCAAAAGCTCATAAGAATCATAAACCTCTTAATTGTAGGAGTTGTTGCAGTTGTTCAGATGTAATTAATAAACTGGTATTGGACTATAGACACAGCAGGCTCCTAAGGCGATCATGTTGCATGTCAGCGATATTATTGTTGCCTGTGCATCAAATCTAGCAACCATGACAACTGTGTCTTAAGTGCATTTTTAATTATTCAAACTCAAGTCAGCAAAGCTCACATGCATCACATGTTCTAACACACACAGACACACACACGCACACACACACAGACACAGACACACACACACACACACAATCAAAGGTCATATGTCACGACTAAGCCAACCTCTCATTTTAAGTTCTGCAGGCTACTTGATATATTAATATTAACTTTTGATTCTAATAAAACAGTTTTGATTAATAAGCTGTGAGCGGAGAGTAATATTAGAAATATTACAAACAAATATTAGCAAAATAACTAATAGTTATGACTGATATTTTGGGCTATTTATAAGTTCTCTCTGGTGCCTAATATTCCTCTCAGGGGCCAGTGATGGTGATGGTTGCTTGCCAAGAGCTTCAGCCATCATAATTCTTGTTACAGAAACATTATCAAACAAAAGTTAGGGCTAGTTTAATCAGCTAAAGACCCATGTTCAAATCAGCAAGGTGGGAACATTTTAGTGGTACAAATATTTGTCTTGAAAAAACTGTCTTAACTAATTGTCTACTTAGTGACAGAACTAGTCTGGAGTGCTACTGTAAATAGCTAACAACAGTAAGTTCGTGACGAGGTAATATGACCAGCTACAATAGTCCAACTAGCCCTGTGAGTAGTCATTAAAAGCACCAAATTTCAGCACCACCTCTATATAACAATCCATGTTCTAAAAACCCTTTGAGGTTTTATGACGTAATAAAAGACAACCAGTATCTCTCAAACTATGATGATGCAGTTAGATCCCAACCAAATCTGGTTCATTTCAGAACAATGATTATTTCATAGATACTCAACTGACATTATATGAAAAAGGTCTTCAATACCATTTTCGGTTCTTTGTTTTTTAATTTGCTTTTGAATGTTCAATGTTTAGCAGTTACTGCTTTATTAATAAGTGCTTCAAGATGGCGGCGCACGAGTGGCAGCCTGTTGTGGCAACTCTTGCGTACTGTTAACTTTTTTTCCCTCTCTATGTCCGCGTTGTTTAATTTTCTTTAGTTGTTTTTGTGTGTGGTGAGCTCTGCAACTCAGAGCTGCTACCCCAAGTAAGGCCCAATGTTCCCGCGAACTGCGCAGGAGGAGACGGGGGAGCCGTGCCGGAGCTGAGCATCGCGCTCGGAGGAGACGTTACAGACCCGTCCTTCCGTCAGTCATCATGGGGAACGTAAGATCTCTCCATAACAAGATGGACGAGCTGATGGCGCTGACCCGGCACCAGAGGGAATATCGGGGGTGCAGCATCTTGGTGTTCACAGAGACATGGCTGACCATATATTCCCCCTCTGCCAACGCCAACGACGCCTGTGATGTCCTCTACTCTGTGGTAAGCAGACTGCAGACACAGCACCCTCTATGGGTCACCTCTCCTCTCACTTCCAGTTGACATCCAACCATCTCCTGGGGCACCAGGGAAACCCAGACCACCAGACTGGTGTGGGGACTCAGGAGTGGCGTGAATGACCTGAATCTGTTTTTCAATAGATTTGATCAGTCCACCTGCCCCCTCTCCCGCCCTGCTCAGTCACCACCCTGCCTGCAACCGCCCCCTCGTCTGCTCCCCCAGTTCACTGCCCCACCCCCACCTCCACACCTCTGCCAACAGTGTTCAGCTCACAGCTACCCCCCACTGCTCCTCGTGCCAAACACCGACCCCCCTCCACCCACACCTTCCAATACACAGCCCCCCTGCTCTTATCTGTCCCTCACAACAACCCAGGTGAGAGATGAGCTCAGGAGGATCAAGGCAAGAAAGGCCACAGGTCCAGACGGCATCAGCTCCAGGCTCCTGAAGTCCTGTGCAGACCAGCTGTGTGAGATCGTGGAGTGGCTGATTCTCACCCATCTCCGGCCCTCGGTGAGACAGTCAATGGAAATGCTGCAGTTTGCCTACCAGCCTGGCATCAGGGTGGATAATGCAGTCATCTACCTTCTCCAAAGAGCTCTCTCTCATCTGGATAAACCTGGGAGCACTGTGAGAATCATGTTCTTTGATTTCTCCAGTGCTTTTAACACCATACAGCCCATGCTCCTGAGGGACAAGCTGGAACTCATGGGGGTGGACCAGCATCTCGTATCCTGGATACTGGATTACCTCACCAACCGTCCGCAGTATATGAGAACACAGGACTGCATGTCTGACATGGTGGTCTGCAGCACAGGGGCTCCGCAGGGTACGGTCCTGGCTCCATTCCTCTTTACCCTCTACACTGCACACTTCCAGTACAACTCACCTCACTGCCACCTGCAAAAGTTCTCTGACGACTCTGCAGTCATCGGCCTCATCACAAATGAGGATGACAGGGAGTACAGAGAACTGACGCAGGACTTTGTGGACTGGTGCCTGCGGAATCGGCCTCCAGATCAATGCAGGGAAGACCAAAGAACTGGTGGTGGATTTCCGCAGCAGCAGACACTCCCCCCCAGCACCAGTGAACATCCAGGGAAGAGACATTGAGATGGTAACATCTTATAAGTACCTGGGTGTTCAGCTGAACAATAGACTGGACTGGACAGACAACACCACTGCACTTTACAAGAAGGCTCAGAGCAGACTCTACCTGCTGAGGAGACTCAGGTCCTTTGGAGTGCAGGGGGCACTGCTCAGGACTTTTTATGACACTGTTATGGCATCAGCCATCTTCTATGGAGTGGTCTGCTGGGGCAGCAGCATCTCAACAGAGGACAGGAAGAGACTGGACACAAGCTGATCAAGAAAGCCAGCTCTGTCCTGGGGTGCCCCCTTGACCCCTGGGAGGTGGTGGGTGAGATGGACAACGGGGTGAGATGGACAACGAGCTCCATCCTATGCAGGACAGTCTGACAGCACTGAGCAGCTCCTTCAGTGATAGGCTGCTTCACCCAAAGTGTGTGAAAGAGCAGTATCGCAGGTCCTTCCTTCCTGCTGCTGTCAGACTCTACAACCAGCACTGCTCCTAGTACACCACATACACACATGGACCATTTTCACTAGTTTTTTTTTTTTTTCTGCACTTTAATTAATCCAAAACAGCTGCTATCAGTCATATCATTATGTACAATTCCATTTTCAAATGTGCAATATCTGTATTTAGTTCATTTCTGTCTCTAGGTATAAAATCCTGTGATTATTGCTCTTCTGTTAATATTTTTTACTGCATTCTCATGTTTATACTGTTGTGTATATTTTTATAGCCTTATCTTGTTTTTAATCTTGCCTTTACTCATATTTCTGTCTTTTTCATCTTTTCAATCACTTATGCTGCTGCAACAATGTAAATTTCCCCATTGTGGGACTGATAAAGGATTATCTTATCTTATCTTAGGTAATATTATTATTATAAAATTATTATAATTCCAAGAGCTTAACCTGTTTGCAGGAGTTTAGAAGACGAGCAGCAACAGCAGCACTGCTGAAGCACAGACAGAAACCGAGAGATCTCCATTGTTTCTGTTTCTATCTCATGAGCCTACAATTAGAAGACCTCATAAGTCCAGTACAATACAATTTTCATTCATCAACTCAGTGAGCTGACAACATTTGGGACAAGTGGATTTAGAAATCCCTTTCAAGAACTGATTTGAAAACGTTAAACTGCACTGCAAAGTTGACTTCCTCAGAGATGTGATGATTTCATCCAGCAGCAACAATGCCAAATTTGGCCCTCGTTCATTACTCTCTCTCCCTTGCTGTACTCTGCTGAAATCCCAGTGGCTGTTGAGGTGCAGTGACCTGCTTTCGTTGTGTTGTGCTGCTCTTAAAGCTACACACACAACCACAGGACTGGGAGGAAACAGGTGGCAGTGGACCAATAATTTAGGCCTTCTGAATTATACTACAATTTAAAAGATCAATTGTATGTACCGTTTCGCTGCAATCTTAAGTGACAAGTATAATTTAAAAGTATAAAAGGGTTTGTCAACATGCCCCAGGACTGATGCTGGATTTACAGTGGATGCAAGGTAGGGACTGACTGAGTGTAGTTTTTCAGTTATAGTTGAGTCAGATTTCATGTGCTGATATCACTGCTGCAGAGCTAGACACACATGTTGCATCAGGTTGCATCGTGCTTTACATGTTTATTTTCTGCAGGAACTGTGTCAACATTATTTAGTCCACTTGTAACGTGGGCAGTTCTAGGTTCTGGTGAAGATCCAGGGTTTAGCCCTGAGTGTGGGGTCACATGCAATCCAAACATATAGCAGATTTAATAGGTGCTATGTTGTTGTCAGTGTGCGCTGTTCAGCATTCACACTATTATTATCACTATTATTACAACATACAATTAATTGTCCAAAAAACCAAAACATAACAAACAAAAAAAGCTGTTGTGTCCTAACCCTGGCCACTTTTTTGGTACTATAGCTATATAATCTACAACGATCATTACAACAGATTTGCCACAAACTTAGAAACAATATAATGTTGAGTTTTTATAGACACCATCTCAGGTGTTAATTCAACTGTTTATTATTGAGGTTGTTAGTAGTACTCTCAGTCTTTTAAATGAACTCTCTGAGCAGAACTCCAAAGGACAGAGAGACCGGTCAGAATGCAGCAGAAAGGTTCTTGAAGAAAACCTGCTCGTGACCTGAAACTGGGGTGACAGTTCACCTTTCAGCACAACATGACCTGGAACAGCCAAGACAAGGCTGGAGTCTCTGACGGTCCATGAATGACCCAGCCAAAGCTCACACTGAAACCCCATAGAACATCTGTGAAGACCTGAAGATGGCAGATCAGACAATTTCCATCCAATCTAACAGAGAATGAGAGGATCTGCCAGGAGGAATGGGATAAACTGCCCAAATCCAGGTGTGCAAAGCTTGTAGAGACTTGGCTAGGAAGGCTTGCAACTGTAATTGCTGCCAAAGCGGCTTTGACAATGTACTGAATTAAGGTTTTGTCTTTTGTTAATGAGGGATTTCATATTTTTGTGAAAACTCCAAATGTGAGAAAATAATCAACAGATTACTGCACAATGAAAATAATCATTAGTTACAGTCCTAGTTTTGTTAATAAATTAAGGACTGTGTGATTACAGTTTGATGCACTCAAAAATTCAAGACCCTATGCCAAATATGTAGCAGAAATTAGATGAATCCAGAGTTTATGAGAGCAAAGTTGCTGGGCTGAAAAAACAAAACAATGATGGGTAGCAGTGAGACATTACAAACTGCGTCACTACTAACTGTTCTGCTGGAGTAATTAGCTGTAAGATTATTTTAAGTAACAAACCAGTATGCCGTTAAACCGTGCTCTATTTTTCATTTGACCCCATTACAATCCCTGAGAAAAGTTACTGAATCTTTTGTCAGGACATTACAGCAAGCAAGACATTACAGGTCCACATGAGAGAGTTTAATAAGGAGTCAAATACCAAGCACCGATAGAGGTTCAGTTTGATTCAAATATTCACATGTGCCTTTCCTCCACTTTACCAATCTTCAAACTGAGGACTAACAAAAATCCCAAACACCAAAATGGCTGGATTTATCAAATCTTTGAAGCCCTGAGTTTGGTATTAGTTAGCCCACAAAGAAAAGTAGAGAACCACTTTTGACTACCATTATATGGGTTTCACTGACAGATGGTCGTGGTGATTTTTTATATTTTTTATTTTTTTTACAAAGCTTCATTAATCAAAAACTGGAAAGGTAGTGAAATAAATGACAAGCATATCCAGCATGACAAGTGGCACACCAATTGAAACAAACTCACCTTGCCAAGTGTACCCCGCCTATTAACCTACTGAGTTGTGGAGCAGCACTGCAGAGAAGCACTAAAATAGCACAAGCTCATTGCTGGAGGGGAGGACTCAACAATACACGGTTCTCTATGAAACACAACACAAAACAGAGCTTCCTCTTCAACACTAATATCCTATCTTGAAAAAGATTACATAATGTGCACTGCTAAGAAGCTTCACAGAACAAAGAATTTAAAACTGCTGTAAAATGATGCTAAACTGACTGATATTTCATGACATTTCGTGCCTCTTCAGCACACTTTGTCTTAGTTTTTGACTGTAGCAGTCTGTTCTCTGGTTTGCCAGCTCCAGGTTAAAGTATTCAGCACATGTAGTTATACCACTGAATGTGTTGGGATTACTGTCTGCATACCAGCTTCTGGGCCTGTGTGTGTGGAATGGAGATCATGTTTGCAGAAAGGGGGGGTACTACAGAACTGGCTGCTGTAGCTGCTGAAATACATTCCAGTGCTTTGGCCTTGATCTGGTAAACTTTTAATTAAAGAGTATTCACAATAATTATCACAGAAAGGTGTGGTACATGCAAGCAGACTAGCAGCTCTAATATTTATAGTTTTTAAGAGGAACGCTGAGCCTGGAAGAAGAGAGGACTGAGTATGTGCGGACTGGAAGATCTGAGAACATACATTTTCTAAGATGACATCTAGACTGAAACCTGAGTATGAATTACTGTACTAACATAATTTGTGATATGTAGAAAAACAATTAATTTTGCATCTTTTTGTACCATGTCTCATATTTGTATCATGGCTTTCACTAAGTGTACTGTGGAAAATTGCATGAAGACAGAAACCTGACACTGGGGATTGACTGTACTGCGTGACCTCCAAGCTTCTTGCAAGCGAACACTTGGCCACCATATTTAATCCCCCACCCACTCTCTGCCAATGGCCCACTGCCGAGCTGTAAAGGACAGAGGGCAGGAGAGGGTTATAAACTCAAATTGAGTCAGAATCACTAGACCATATGCAGCCTTATTGTCCATACAACACACTACACTATGTTTTGGCTCCTATAATCTGTGACAACTGCAGTCTCTACAGCTTTAGTATCCTGGACTGGAGTTGTCTCTCTCCAGGGGGAACTATCTCTAGTATTCCTTGGTGCATCAGGTACAAGACATTTTGACACAAGAGCACCTGCTCCTACTACCCAACTGTTCTTTGGCATTTGAACATTCTTCCAACATGATAGCACATGTGCACATGTGCTATCATGCTGTAATTATTTGCAGTACTAGCAACTATGGGTTGTGTTAGTGCATGCCAGATGATGATGACATGAATCTTTGAAAGAAGTGAATTCTCCAATACAATTTTGTTAGACCGGATGTTGTTTGAATAAGATTAAAAAAAACAAAAACAAATGACATGTCAACAGTAAATTCTATGGAAAGTTGTAGATTGAAGCTTTTGTGTCATCTTAATGAAAAAACACAGAAAAGTGTATGCCGACAGTGACACAAAGTGTAACACACCCAGTGACCCTGGTTCAATCTCAGGCAACTATGCTTTTTTTTGGAGCCTTACCAGCAAACATTGTCAGTCGGTGTTATCTGGAGGCAAATATTTGACACAATAATTTTAACTGTTATTTCACTTAGATATTTAATTCTGAAAACCATCTTTCTGAATTCACGTGGTCTGACTTTCACTTTGTGAAATTCTTAAAAGTCAATTTCAAGTTGTGCAATTTCAAAAACTCCAGTTCAAAAACAATGGTTTCTCAAGTACACTTGGTCAGACAACTAAGTCCAAGATACAAAACAAATCTCTGGCAAGCATGGATGTATATTAAGTAAAACCAGCAAGTGTTGGTGTGCAGGGTGCATTAGTCGAAGTGCATCCACCAAGTTTCCACTGGCTTCTTCATGCCTGTGTTTTTGGGCCCACAGGACATCTTCCAGTCAAGGCTGAGAGCGGTGCATCTGAGACTTCTACCAGCTGAACTGACTGACTTCCTGTCAGGTCCTCACATATATGAACAGTATAGTATAATCATATGGCACCTCTTTCTAAATGTTATTGGCCCAGTATCAAATTCTGAATAGTCATTTCATGTAAGGCTGCACTATTATGACTAAAATGATAATCACAATTACTTTGATCAATACTAAGATCCTAACTGATTCATTCATTGATTTTCAAGGTCGGAATATTTTATTGCATTTTCACATTTTACACTAACAAAACTATAAATAAAACTTTTTATCCAAAATGAAAACAACAGAGGACTGCTGTACAGTGTTTAGGATGTCTGAACTGACGCTGGAGGACAGGGATTCACTAAGATAATGAATGAATGAATGAATGAATTTTTTAACCACCTGTGTTTTTTCAGGTGGTTAAAAAAAATTATTTCTCTTGCTTTGCAGCACAGACACACACTTTTGCTTCCATTCCCTTTTGCACCCATTGCCCTAACTTTGAAATACTTATGTTTGTAAGCATTTTGTAATTCCACAACTTGAAATTGATTGTTGAGTTTCAAGCAAAAGTTGAAACAACAACATAAATTCAAAAAAGATTGTTTTCAGTGCAGTAAATTCAGTGGCACTAAAATTTCAATAATGAGTATTCGACAGCGATTACATTTTAAAATCTGGTGGTCAGTTGCTGGTATTATGTATGGCAACGATATGCTTTCATAATGTACACAAACATGCAAAGCTGGGAGAAATACCAGGGCAGAAGTGTGATACTGCCAGTAAGAGGCTATGTCCATATGGAAAAATAAGTGTGAATTCCACCTAGGTCATTTAAACTGAGACCTTTATGCTCTCTTAGTGTAAGTTCTTGCAGGCAGGTGATAAGAAGTAGCAACTATGATCAAAGGACAGGCTTCAATACCAAAAGGAGGAGATGGCCGGAAAGAGGTCTGTCCTCTATTCCCAAATGACTGTTTCTTTCCTCTTAGCAAATAGAATATCCCTATATGTAAACAATATGTAAAAACAGGAAAACATTTTGCAGGCAGTTACGAAGTGCAAGTGAGAAACGGGGTTAGAAAAGAGCTCAGAAGGCCTACTGCCCTAAAGGAAGGGGTATTACCTGATACGTGGGTTAGTATTGCTGTCAAGACATGCTCAGCAAGATGATAGGCTTCGGCTACCCATTCGTCAATGGCCTCCACCTCTTTGGAATATGTGGTGTCGAATGCACGGTCACTTTGGGAACGCGGGAGGTTAGGAACTGAGGTAAAGGAAGACTGCTGTATAGATGTAGCGTTAGGGTTAGCTTTGTCCTGGTCAGAAACCTTCGACTCAAGAGACACTACCTCCTCCTCTTGACTGCTGCCCAGCTCTTTGAGAGCACTTATAGTAAGCTGTTCTTGATCAAGATCCATCACCATGGTTGGAGGGGACTGGGAGGGAAGCCAACCAGTTTCGCTGAACTCAGTTTTGGAAGAAACACTTTGGTGCACTTTGTCATGTTCTTCATCCTGCCTAGATTTCAGGCACTCTCGCATGAACTCCACAAAGCTATCTGTAGGCTCAGAAACTGACCTGTCTGTATCAATGCTTTCTGGGTTCCTTGTTGCGTCAGGTGCATGGTGACCTGCTATAGTATCCTGCTGGATCTTTGAATCAATTTTCTGTGCTGAGAGGGAGTTTCCATTTTCCATGTTATCTGAAGTTATGTCAGTGGTCATTTTCTTTTTAAAATCTTGCTCATTGATGCCGCTAAGTGTCTTGCTATCAGTCAGTGAAGTCAAGTCACCCAGATTTTGATTTTCCTCTGGAATATCATTTTGTGCAGTGCTTGTATCCAGTGTTTCAATGTGGATTTCAGAAGGATCAGAAAGAAACCGCTCCTTAGCAGTGTTTTGCCCTTTGTCATCAATGTCATCCAAAGGAGAAGATGCATCATAATCATAATCAAATGATTGTCTGTCATATATATCGTCTTGCATGAAGCTCGTTTTAGAGAGAGAAGCCATCTCCATGTAAGACTCTTTTATAACTGTGTCGTTCTTTTCATCCATGTTGGATTGGGTATAAGGAACTGGTTCCTTGGATGCAAGATCAGTCCTGAAAGGTCTGACCAAAATATCTTGTGCTTCATCTGACCATTCGTCCTCATTGTCTGGGAAGTCCACTTCTTCATTTGTGACCATGAAAGTAGAAGGCTCATCATGTACTTTATTGGGAGTGGTCTGTGACTTTTCAGATTGTGCTTGAGAAAAGTCAGATGCTGAGTTGGTGGAAACAGTTGGATTGGGCTTGGATGTAGATTCTTGGTGCACAGTTTCCAAATGAGATTTGAGTATCTTGTGTTTGGGAGTGTACTCAACATCAGAATCCACAGGTGAGGATGGAGGAGAGTAACCTTCCATGAATTCAGTTTCTAAGGGTCGTGTCTTGGGTGGTTCATTTTTACTGTCCTCTGGCTCTGGTTCTGGGGATTTTGGAGCCTCTCTGGCCAAATCTTTCACAACCTCATAATCCTCATCTTCCTCTGCTTCAAGCTCCATTTCCATCTCCTCTTCACTGTAATTTGGTTCATCTGTCTCAATAACATTGATGGTTGGAACCTGCATTAGCTTCCTCTCAGACTTTGGTGGAGGGGTCACCTTTTCCTCAGGGGGAAGATTGGGAGTTGTGGAAGCAATAGTAGTAGTAGGATCATTTGTAAATGCTGGATCAGAAAATGAAAGGGGAACAGATGCAGGAACAGTCACACAATCTTCAATGACCGTTTCATCTGACTCTCCAGAGCTGTCTGCTTCACTTGCCTCTGGGGGCTCTAGATCTCTGGTCCAAGTGGTCTTCTTGTCATCCAAAACATTCTGTTTAGCATTCCTATCAACTGGTGGGGAAATAGGAGGAGATGGGGAACCAAAGCCGGTGGGAGGTGCAGGTGAAGCTGCAAGCTCTGACTCAAGATTTGCTTGTGTCTGGACACCAGATTTTTCCTGCTGATCCCACATGTAGGCTGTTGGCAAAAAACTAAGGTCAAAATCAGACTCCTCCTCAACACTTGCCTGTTTCTGTGCATCACTGAACTCGTCCCTCAGATCTGAAGTTTCTATAGGAGAATCCATGAAAGCATCAGGGACACCAGCAAAGGCAGCAGGAGCATCAGGTATAACAATGTCAGTCTCCTTCTCCTCCTTTGATGTAACATTGTCTGAAGTCAGGGTGCCTTTGATTAAATCTGCACCATCAAAGTCTGGCACAGGGGGTAAATGAGTCTTCATCCACTCTTCTGTTTCTTCAAATTCATTCACTTGTCTTAAATCTCCAAGAACTTCAAAAGGGGATTCTGGTGACTCCTGATCAGCAGAACCTTCTTTTTTCTGGACAGTTGGCACAATTTTCTCAGTGGGAGCTTTTTGATTCTCAGAGGGACGTTTCTGGGTCTTGGTAGGAGATTTTTGGGTCTCAGTGGGAGATTTTTGGGTCTCAGCAACAGGTTTTTCATAGTGGCGATCTCTGAAATGAGAGAAACCTCCATCGCTTCTAAAATCAGGTTCGTTCTTTTTGGCAGCAAGTGCTTCCAATGCCTTAATTCGCTCTGAAACAGGAGATGTCTTTATCGGTGAATCCGGTTGACCATCTGGCGGCCCTGCTTCACTCCCATAATGACCAGGTGTGAATGAGCCAGGCTGAGAAGGAAAGCGAAGGGATGTCGCTACACCTTCGCAGGGCTTGTCAGAGCCCAGGACAACTCTTTTGTCTGCATCACCATGCATGAAGAACGACAATGAAGAGGAAAAAGGAGGGGAGGTCATACAAATTACAGAAACTAAACTCCCATGCACTTCTCTTATTCAGCGAGGCCTTAATGTTGCAGCATCAAGCATTCATGCATTGCATCATGGAAATGTAAGGCAGATTCATATAATGGATGGGATCTTCACTTTTTGCATGCTGCTCTTAACTACATCTCAGAGTTACCATCAAGCAGCAACTTAAATTCCTGGAATGATCACATGAAGCAGCAAATGAAATAAAACTCACTGACACATAAATTCTTGTAAATCACCATGCGTGGCGATGGTGACTGCACATGAGTTGCAATTTGTATAGCATGTGTACACAACTTGCTATATATTTGCAGGCTTGAAAGCAGTTTCTTTTTGATACTGATAAAGTTAAAATAAATATGGTGATAGTGTGTGGTAGGCCTGGGTGGTATGCCAACTTTTTAAGTTATAGTTATAAATATATTGCTCAATATATTTACAAACAAGATACAGGTTAAGACAATACCGTGGATATATGTATGTATATGTTACATTACCCATTTCATCCATAAAACCATGCTGGTGTTTGCATCTCATCTCTCTCACACTGTGCAACCCTGCCCCCACTCTCACTCTGTGTCTGTGCAAACCTGGCCCCATTTTTGGCCCCACACCTGTCTTGAGTTGCATGTGCTGCAGCACGACCAGAGGATTTTCGGTGCACAGCCACCTAGCTAGAATCTATCGATTGCTGGCATGTGATATGGTAGGTAAATTGTAGTGTCTAGCAATAGTCTGCATGTGGGGCATTTAGGGAAGGTCTGTAAATTGTAGCTTGGGTAACTTGGGTTACTCTCTTTCCCTCCACACTGCATGGGTCTCCCACCGTCATCAGTTTTACAGAAAACCAGAAAGTCTTAATAACTGACTTCATTACCATTTTCAGTCAATTTCACCTGGACCAACGCAAGGCTGTCACAATACTTCCCACTGTCAGTGACTCCGGTCTATAGTGTAGTTTGGTAATTATGCTGAATTGCATCACACTGTATCTGTTCCTTTTTAAATGTCTGTTTAAAGCATCTCAAAAAACAAACTAAAGACCACTAAGATACGGCCTGTACTTACTCCCCATGATCCTTTTTGTATTGAAGGAAATATTATATACACTCCATTTCAAATAAGGTTTACGTCAAAGCTGACAGATGTGACGCTCATTATGTTCTTTTGCAGAGATTCCCCCATCATCTACAACAGAGAATGGCCCACTCCATCTGGACATTCTGGACATCATAGATATTTTAAAACGTAACACTTAACCAGTAGCTCTTTTGCAGTGACTTTTTGTCATATTAATCCATTACAAATCAATGCTTGTAAAGTTATTAAGATTATTTCCTGAGCTTCACATACATTCAGAACCATTCCCGTGACGTGCCATCTTGAAAAGATCTTAATCAACACATAACACAGCCTAGAAGGACAGACTGAGCAAACAGCATCTCCCCAGTGCATAGTGTGCTCTTCAACACCAAGTGGCAGTGTGATTAACTGTCACTAACTATCCAACACAACAGATATGGACTAGAGTTCGGCTACCGAACCCATAGTGAGAGACTGTCTTGTTATGAACATCTCACTATGAGAATATATATATATATATATATATATATATATATGTATATATATATATTTTTTTTTTTTTTTTTTTTTTTTTTTTAATGTCTGAATGTGTGTTCTTTAAAAGAAAGTTTAAAGAAATGCAGACCTGCATACAAACTATTGTTCCAACACTGACTCTAAACAGCTGGATTGGGTATTGCACCAATAGGGAGGGAACTAAAAGCTAAGGGTCAATAGTTTGGTGGTGTTTCACGCTTGCTACACCAATAAGTTCAACGGCTACTTGCAATATCTGCAATCTTTCAAGGGGTAGCAAAGGCACTGCAAATTACAATGCACTAACTTCAGCACCTCCAGACATGACAAGTTCAACCAAAATTATTTTTTTTAAAAAGAAATGATTCAAAGAAGCTGTTAACTTTGTTAAATGCATTGAAACAATGAGAGAAGCATCCCAGTAACAGTGAGAAAGTGACAAAAATAACAGAATTCTTTGTTCTATAGCAAATGACAGTCCTTGAAAACAAGGGCTTCCATTGCCTGCTTGACCACTTGGAACAACGGTACAGCGTTTGTGACTTCACTGTGATTCAATGTTTACATTTTGTTCACTTAATTGTTTTATATTTAATATTGTAATTTTAATTCCTGACCAAATCTGGTGCACGATTAGGAAAGCAGCACTGCAACACTGGTACTGCATTCTACTAAATCAGACCGTATATTTCCAGTAGGCGAGAACTGGTCACATACAATCTCTGAATGTGTGCTACATCTTTGCACATCATACAACAATCTCCCATGTCATTTTCAACACCAAACATCAAACAACAACCTGCTCCTATCAATGACCAGTTAACTTTCACCCAGGCACTTTTAAAAAGGCACTTAGAGATCCATTTTGTCTAGATATCATGGGCTAGATTCTTCGTCAAGTGAATGTTAGTTGTGTTGTCAGCATGATCCCATGACCCCACCCCTTCCCTGTCCCTGTATAGACACAGACTTTTCTACTGTTGCCCAACTGACTGGTCCACTTTATCTTGGATAGCACTGCCTTCTCCCCTGCACCACAATACAATGCCTTGTTCAAACTAGGCCACATGAATGGACTTTCCATCTTGCCAATAGTGTTGTGGTCCTTTGGCTCTGTACTCGTAAACAAATTCCAAAACAACTAGTGCTCTGAGAATACATCCATTGGTGTTAGACAGAGCCAGGGATACTTGATAAGAACCTAAACTTCTTCCAGTGGGACTATAGTTCAGTTGTGGTTTTACAAACATGGTTGGGGTATAGCTGTCAGCAACTTTGTTTAGTAACAGGCCACCACCCATGCACCATCTGCCAATTTGTGGCCTTCTACATCTGATTTATGTAATCTGCTTCTCCAGTAGCTGGGGTTGTGTGACCGGGGTATCAAAAACATTAAATGAACTGGGAGAGGCTCTTTTAGACTGAGCCTGGGAGTTCATTCTTGACACTGGGATTATTTTGTGTGACAAAATAATCTCAACAAGGTCCTCTTACTAGTTTTTAATTAAGCTTTAAGTACATCTCAGTCTCCACTGAATGCTGGTGGTGAGGTCTGAACCCCTTTCTCAGTTCAAACATGGTATTTGATGTGATAACCATAGCTGATGAAGATCATGAGTTTTTGTTGAAAGGTCAGAAAAACCCAGAGTTGAGATGAGTTTGTCACACATGTTCTTCAGCATTGTCTGAATGACTAATCACCATGGAACTAATTTAGTTTGGTACTAATACTGTCTTCAAAGCCATGTAACACAAATAACAAAATATAATTAATTAGGGCATTTTACATAGTAATCTCAAGCATTGATTTATTTATGAAACATTGTAACACATAAACCAAGTCACTTTGCTGAGACGCAGATGAACCAGTAAGAGGTCAAACTCCACATGGTGCAGTCATGTCATGTTATTCCTCATTAAGAGTAAATAGGTTGGATGCTTGAGTGTGTAATGGAAATGTGTGACTAAAAATACTTTGTGTTTCATGTTATCATCTACCCTAATCTATATCTATCCTAAAATATTACTATTTAATGAACACTGCTTTTACAGTATTGACTACTGTTTATTCACACAAGTGCAGACTAACATTGATAAAAACCACAGCTCAAAAAGAATCTGAAAATAAAGAAGCAAAACTGGTCAAAGAAAACCTACTTTTTAATGCTTAAGCAAGGATGTGAGACATGCATAAAGCCTACAAAGCTATAAGCAGATAGTGGGGTGGAAGGCGAATGAGCAGCCACAAGAAATGGCAGGCCCAGGTCACTGGGCAGTAGATGGTATCTCCAGTGCCACTCATCCTCTGGGGCCCAGTTGCTACTAGGGCTCAGGGGGGGCTTGGATACTAGGGCAGCGGGAAGGTAGGACCACCCCCACGGGACACCAACCTGATCCATTTTTAGGTTTCTGCTCTTGTGTGCACAATGTGAACTTGAACTTCTCTGCTTTCTTAAAATAAGGTGGCAATCTTGGGATTATCTTGAACCTACAGTGAGTGCTGCTGACCTAAATAATGCTTGTTAGCAGGCAGTACAGACTGAAATGGATTGGACTGCTAACAGCTGCAGAGGCAAAGTTTTACAAGTCTAATTCTCAGCATCTGAAAAGATTCTGGAAATCAGCAAGAACATGCAGCAGTGATTACTGAAACAGAGTCAGACTGGTTTTGATTTGTGCTTTTGACTGCTGGTGATTTATGCCAATTTGATTAATCACCTGAAAGCAATGCAGTGTATTAGCTCTGTTGGTTGAGCTTCTGCTGCCTAGACTATGACCATGCATAAATACATTTCCTCTAGTCCTTACAATAAAGATGGCTATTTACAGCATGAGCTTGAAAGGTTTCATCTCAAGTTGCAGCAGGGGTGGGGGTGGTGAAGAAAATTACCAACGCCATATGTCACTGAAAACAGGGGGAGTTGTACTGGCCTGCTAACTTACAATTAGTCCAGCATCTGACAGTCAGCAGTGTTCAAAACAGATAAGGGTACATGACAAGGTTTGTAGGAGGAGGGGTGGGTAAACACTGGTCGAGTTAGGAAAAGAGCTAGAACTAGGGCTGGAGTTCATTATATTGCTGGTTTCTTTGCAGGTTCATTCTATTTTTATTAGACTGTTACGAGCAGGAGAGGGGCACTAGAAAGAGGGATAAAGTAGAGCAGTGCAAGTAGAGAAGTAGCGGCAGGCCAGCGTGAGAGTACAGGACAGAGGGAGAGCAGGCGAGCAGCGTAAGAGAACCATACACTTGCCTTGAGGAGACTGAATGAGAGATACAGGCGAAGAGGAAAGAAAGGAATCTGAAAAAATAAAAAGGACAGAAGAATGATCATCCTAGAAGAACTCCTCCTATCCCCTGCACCCATTCTAATCAGAAGTTAACTTATCCAGCCTTAACAACTCTACATGCTATACAAAAACTACGTCAAATAAAGAACAGAAAATACTTAAGTTAACAAAGAGGCCCCATGCATATGCTCTCACTGTTTACTTTCAGTAAACGTACAATGACTTTAACACATGCACTTATATTTGCTATGCAGGCAAGGCCAAGACAATTTACTTACGAAGCAGACAAAAGCATTTCTCACTTTGCTTTAGTTGTTGCTATGACCAAATAGAAGAGCTTCCCACAAATCAACTACAACAAAGACCACTATTTTTTCTTCAGTGCCTCTTGCATGGTTTATGTTGTTTACACAAGGAAGTAGCAGGACACAATCATTTCCTGTACACTATAGAGCCAGAAGTATGTGGGCAGGCTTGTCAAACACACCTATCCATATACTTTCGGTCTGGGGCTTTTTTCATAGTTTGGGCTAGGTCTTCTTAGTTCCAGTTGAGGGAAATCCCTGCACACAAAGCCAGTGCCATAAAGAAATTGTTTTCCCAGTTTGAGGAATTTGACTGGTCTGTAAAGCCCTGACCTCAACCTCATCCAACACCTTTGGGATGAACTGCAAATTGACTATGGGCCACTGCTTATCAGCCAACATCAGCACTGGATGTCACTAATGCTCTTCTGAAGTATACAGCCTTGGTGAGAAATAAATGTGTAACTTTCCAAATACTTATGGTCTGGACTTTAAGTAGTGTTGAGTGTTTTAAGACATTACATCTTCCATCCTGAAATCAGCCTATGAGGGAAAAGTAGAAGTCACTGAGAGTTGACCCCTCACTCTTATTCCTCAGAAGAAGATGGGACTGCCAGGATAGAAACATCTTGAGTCATTGGTTAGGCTGCATTCACACAGACATTCGCTCTGCCCTTCTCATTCTTTTGAATGGGAAAATGTGCAGATGCAGCAGAGCTTTGAGGGGATGGCTGTCTAAAACGAGTGCATCGCACCGCAGAAAAAAGTTGAATATGGTTCAACTTTTGCTGCAATGCAACATGACGTCATCTGGCATGTATGTGATTGGCTGCGCTGGCCAATCACATACAAGCAAGCACGCATGCAAGTCAGTTCCTCCAACTGGACTCCTCGGATTGTGTTTCACTGTCTCACTGGTACATGAAACAAATCACCCTTACCAGCACAGCCTGTTGCCTTGTTTTAATGCAGGGCAAATGTCTGTCTGAATGTGCACCGAAGATGTGTGGGAGTTTCAGGTTTACCCAGGGAAGTGCAGCACCTCTCTTCAGCTCATCTCAACTGGAGTCTGTACAGGCTGAGCAGGTTGGGGTTGGTGTGCCCTTGTGGTGCAACATTCCTTCTCTCAGATTCACATGGCTGTTACTCTCAACTCACCACACCTTCACTTTTTAACCATGATGCAAGCTTTAACTCTTACTTGTGTTTCCAGAGGCTAATTGGTGGGGGTAGAGTTAAGTAGTGTGCAAGAAGACGATAGACACTGTACACAAACTATACATTAATATGAAGTTAAATAATTCACATTCTTAGTGACACCAAAATGAAAAACATGCATAAATGTCATGGTTAAAACACCACATATATACCATGTTAGGTCACAATAAGCACAATATACTATATTGAATCCTAAGGTCTTTTCAGGCACTCAACTATCAGTTGAAATCTGACTGATGTGAAGCTGTGGAGATAAAACTGCAGCCACATACTGTTCTGAAAAGGACTGCACGACTTGTCCATGTGATAGTGTTTTGAACAAAGCAGAGAGAAAAAAAACTGAATATATGAATCAGAGCTGACTACACAGATCAGAAATTAGTATTACTGTTTAGTGTTTCTGTGCAGACAAAGCAGAATGGAAAATACAAGCACTGTTAGACCAGTCATTCCTTTTATTTAAAACTAAATTTTGGAAGGCAGCAAACTAGTTGAAAACACATCTGATCTAGTATCACCTTATAAAGGTGTTAGCAAATAGTAAATTTACAATCACAGAAGACATAGAGTAACCTCAGCATCCCAATGATGTTGATTTTCTGGCAACGTTGCGACCTAAAGATTAATTCACCTTAAGCTCTGATTTCACCTAACACCTGAGAAAGATGTGTGGCTCTGTTGCTGCTAAATGCTCAACTTTCTTCACCAGCTAGTTTTCTAACTATGACTACTGTTTGCTGCTGGACAGGTAGTCTACAGTCAGTTTAACAGAGCTTTTTAGCTGCCTGCTCCTGGAGGGAGGTTGATGAGATTAAAGTTTGTGGGCCAACCAAGACAATGAACTGATAGAGGCTACAAATCTCAGAGCTGGGGGGGGACTGCAGAGTTAGTAAGGATGGGTGTCACTGAGATCTAATCAATACTAAAACTCTCGTCAATACTCCTTATTTTTCCAGTACCACATTAATGCTCTTATCAGGTCTTGTTTTATTACTGTGCAAGAAAAATATCAATTTATAAAGTTACTTATATTGCTGAAAATAAAACACTGACTCAAAGAACAGTCACTGTCACTCAAAAATCACCAGACCTGCCCTCTGGTATCCTCTCTCTTATAGTGCAGTCACACATAATATTGCAAAGTATTTGGCTGTATCTGGTCTCTCATGAATCTGTAGTTCTGGGGGTGTGCTGAGCACGTAATTTACATACTCTGCTCCAACTGGACAGTTGTTTTTCCCTGGCACCAGACACACTAACAAAGCCTGATTTATCTCCACATTTTATATCCTAGTAACTCATTAAAGACATGGTGTAGACAACTGAAAAGCGAGCAACCACACAGATCAGCTTTTACTCTATTTTGTTAACAGTATAATTTGAAGTATAACTGAAGTGGTAGAGTAAACAACTGTGCTTCTGTTTCTGCTGGAAATAACATGGGCATGATTGGCTCTGGACTGGCTGTTGCTTGCACTGCGTCAGAGGTTATTTGCATAAAGTTGAATCTGTTGAGGTCAGTGGTGGGCCTGGGTTGCAGAACCAGGTCTTGATCACAATGAAAACCAGCCATCATTGTCCCATCTTTTTGAATCTGTATGTGTGAATGACCTGTTAAACTGCCTTCATGTAGCCACAGTCTACATTCTAAAAGCCAGCTCTTCTGTGGCAAATCTCTCATTGGCACACATGAGTTGGAAGTCACCTTTGTCTCTTTGGCCTTGGGCTTTTTAGGCTTATGTCTTGGTGGAAGTGACATGCAGGGTGGTGCTCCAGCGATCCTGTACTATCCACACCTGAGGGTTATTTGATTGCTCCAGCAAGGAGAAGGGGGAGGTAGGGCTGCCTTGGCAAGGCAAGTGGAGAGAGGAGGAGGCTGAAAGAACTCCATGTTCTTTGCAGCTTTGCTTATATGTTTCACTTTCAAGTGCCTTATAGTGAACACCTGTCTTGATCAGTGAACCAAGATGCTTTTGATTCACTGAAATTAGTTCATTAAACACCACTGAATAATACAAGAATCATACCCCTACATGTAACCTATTTTTTCCTGTCAGACTGCAGCTTTAGTAAGGAAATGCATGTTCATTGGTTCACTCTAACTTTGGAACTCAACTGCAATACAGCCATCATAGTTATGTTAACTCATTAAAATGTTGACAACCAATAGAACACAACACTCTCTGAAAGCTATTAGAAATGAAATGAAAGTTGGGATCTGATGCCTCCAGTAATATAAAGGTTAGTCTGCTCATATTAAAACATTCCTATGAGGAAATATGAGCACAGAGACAGCTGTGATACCAGTTATCAAACAGTGAGCTCAGGATTAATGTTAAGTGTGAGACTGCTGCTTCTCTGATCTCTGTTCATTTTAAAGTACTTTTGATCAAATATATATAATTACTAAATTAATTTAAAAAAATAATAAAAATACAATATTTGATTATACATAAGGCAGCAACACAGATATGATTCCATGGCTAACTTCCCTTGAAAATTTGATGCAATGTAGTTTGAGAAATGAGGTCCTCTTCTTGAAGTGTGCCACTTCCTTTGTGACCAGTGTCACTCATCAGTGTGCAAGTCAAGTGAAATGGGTTCATCTACAGAAAGAAGCTGCACAGGCGGACCAGGCTATTTTGTATCTGTGCCGTCCATAGACTGAAAGATAAACCTGGTATAGATAACTGCAATAAATACGATGACAATGAGGGCTAGACTATACTGACAACAGTGCATCATAATGTCTCCGACAGAGTCCCCTCTACACGAGTCATGTGGCAATATTTCAGCAATGTATGCTGTATTTGCACACATATGATTAACATACAAGTGGCTGACACTAACTAATAAAGGCCACTTGCTACACAATAACTGATATAATGAATTAAGTATAATATACATTTCCACACCACTAAATCCATCAGTACAGCAGTCAGACTCACCACTCTGCTGCTGTTTCTCTTATAAAGAGATACTTTTTCCTCATTTACCATTACTATATGCACCAACTTGTTTTTTTAACAGTTTGTGAGTCATCTATTCAAGAAGTGTTGCATTTGACTCACAATAGCTTAATTACATTTTTTAAAGTAAAGTGGAAGTGGCTGGAAACAATTAGTGAATGACAAATGTATTTTTGTTGTGCCGTACTAATGGTATTAGTACTATGGAAATGTACATTGTGTTGAATTTATCATAACAAAAGCAATACAGTGATTTTTTCATACCTGTTCATCTAATCACAGTCAGAAAATAGTTGAAAGATTAATCCAATACAGATAGAGCTGAAGACCCATTTCATGGGGAAAAAATGGTTGGTTTTATTTAAGTTGAAAAATAAGTCTGTACACTATTTACAATAAAAATAAAGATTTCTTAAATATATTACAAAAGTTTAAAAGTAACATCCATTGGCAGCCTCGATAAATGTGTGAGGTTTAGAATATTTCCAAATCAGATGATGACGTGGACAAACATGCAATGCTGAAACAGAGTAGGGCCCAAAAGCCGGTATTTTGAGGTGACTCAGCAGTGCTGCAATGACTAAGGTTTGTGGAAGGCAATAGCCTCTCTGTCAAGGAATGTTTTCAAAAAAGAAACATAATCATTATGGGGTTGGTCTGAGCTACTAGAAAACAATTTTTTGTCTCCACAAGAATTGCAGTTCCAGACTATAGTTTTTGTCTGACAGAGACTCATAAAGTAATGCCTGTGTTGCTTGTACTGCAGCTGCATCAAATATTATTATTAGGCACCATAAGTTCCAAATTTGTTCATGACAGCAAATTTTCTGGGACAAAATGGAGACATCCATAACTGTTGACCAATAGACTAGATTGTAATTATAACAGATTATAATTTGGTCATTGTTGTCATAAGTTTTTAATCATATATCACATGATTGTAAGCATGGAAAGAATCGTGGCTCTAAATACTATCTGATAAGAATGTATGTGCTTATTTTTGCATCCCAATCCATTTCTGGTAAATGATTTATTTTTGTCTTCCTCTCCTTAATGATAACAACTTTAAAACCAAACTGAAAAACTGAAGCATGATGAGCCACACCCTGCCATATCCAGCTGACGCCCACTACTACACATGCTACAATTCTTTATAGCTTACAATCCTTTTGATAAACCAAACATGGTTTAGAAGGGTTTTCACAAAAGGCTCTTATTTTGTAGTGGCTGATTGAGCCATGGAGCTCAAATCAAAGAGCTAATCCCACACACACAAATATACACACAATCACTGATGGTGAAGTTGCCACTCCCTAACACACAATAACCTGTCAATAAGGCCCTAAGGGGCAACACTGGTCCTTTGTTTTAATTAGGACGGTCTAGACTGTAACTTGGAAAACTACACAGACAATAAGAAAAAAACGCGATGGCTTATTGAAGAGAAAAGAATGAAAGCAGTGAAACCCTTAGGCTTGATGTTTTGTTCTGGGTATGGGTACTAATTTCAACACGACACAAGAGGGGCAATGCGCCTTTAAGAGGTCCTCCCTTTACTGGCAGTTGCCCAGTAACAATGCATCTGCAGTGCAGAGCATCGCAACATTTAACACCGATAACGCTTTGTCACCGCACACGTTACTGTAAAAACTGTCATGTAATGTTTCTTTACTTATCTCAAAAACATACCCACTTCGAAGAGCATGACGTAAGACTACATCAGCAATTATTGGAATACTCATTTAAAATCGGCGGACATAAAATTCACAGAGCAGCACGTATTTGAATATTTTTATATCATATTTTCCCCGCTTTTCGAGCGGTCTCCTTGCAATATAATAAAGCCACTCAGTAGCAAACAATTTCAGTATTTCGCTGTTTAACTGACCAGTAAGCTGGCCGATTACATTGTTCAGTAATGTGTCTTACTTCATGCTCTAACACATCGGCTACTGACTGTGCCATTGCCTATTAACAAGGCGTCATAGTTAAAATTGACGGATTCCTGAGAGACGTTTTGCTTGGCGTTATCGCCATACAAGACAATTGCGTGAATTCTAGGCAGGCCGAAGCTAAACTAACGTTAGGGCATGATCGGTAGCCGTGTGTCTGGATATGTTGACTACCACAGGTGTTTTCCATAATAGCTGAAACAAGCTTAAACAACCAGGCACAGGCCAACAACAGACAAAATGAAAAAGAAGGGCTTCGGCACAGCAATGGCTACAACTCTACCTTAGAAATGATGAATATGCCTGTAAATAAAAGCTAAACAGACATTGTTTAGTAATGGTAAAACATTAAGTCAACATTACATGTAGCTAGCTAACTTAACGTTAAGCTATTTCTTACCGGACAGCTTTGATTCTTTGGCAGCGGAATTCTGCCCATCGGCAAACCCTTGCGACGATGATATCTGGGCGGACTGAGTCATTGGTTCCATTTTACTGTAGTTTCAAACAACTGTACAAAGGCGGTGAAATGTCTGTCGTCTCAGTTTAAACTCTTATACTGTCCGTTGAAGATGTATATGTCGTCTGACTTCCTCAAATTTCCCCAAGAGCAGGACTCTGGTCTTCACCTTAACGCACTGTCCGAGCACTGAGAGGAAGGCAGAGATGGAGGGAAACAAGCTGAAGTATGGAGGAGGGGGAAAAAACATGTCGGGTGAGACACGTTCAAGTTCTCCGCTTAGGCTCCTATATCTCAACTTCAACCTGACCAATAAGACTTGATTCATCGTTCAAGTGCAATAACATAAACGCATTAATATAATTTCTATCCATTGTTTATTCGTCGTCCACATTCATTGCCTTTTGAAAATATGTTACAGCAACTCCTGTATCAGTAAAATCTAATTGCAGTAGACGGGATTTGTCATCTGGTTGTGAAGTTCATGCATGGCATAGAAATATCCGATATTCATGAAGGCAGCAATAGGAATATTCCTGAACACAGACACCATGTTTCATACCCGCTGTGAACAAAAGTGGGATTTTATTTTTCGGCATTAGCTGTTATATCACTAGGAGGCTGCAATGTATGAACTCTGAGTAAATGTTACCTATTAAATAATTTAGTAAAATTTTGTATTCAATACATAATCGATGTGTTTGAGCTGTTTGTAACAAAGCCAGCCAGCCACACTGCTAATAATAGTTTTGATAAATGATGAAGACGGATTGACTTCAAGGCTACAGTACGATTTTATTCATCTCTAAACTGTGCTGCCTTTTATTGTAGCCTGTTTTCCATTATGTAATGTTTACCTTTGTTCATTTGCCTGTTAAAGCCTATATCCCATGAAGGCATCGTGCTGCCCTCTATTGGGGGGTGTTAATCAATAACATAATATGAACTACATTTCCCAGAATGCATGCTTGTGCGCAGTAGTTTAGATCTATAACTACATGCATGGGCCTATCAACGTTGAACTGCCGGTGACAGCGACTTACTGGTTGTTAGGAGATCTTCTCTGTTACGCAAACGTGGAGATTGGTAACATATTCGGACAGACTGAACTGCGCGGCAAAAGAAGGGGGACACAAACAAAAACATGTGGCTGAGGCTTTGAGAAAACGGGTACGTAATCTCTTACAGACTGGTCAGATCTTGCATTGGAAAGAGCTTAGAGTGAGTGAGTGTTGCGAAATATTATAGCGATATATTTCGCGGGAGTGCTGAAGGAATAAGCGGTATACAAAATTGGCGAGTTCAGCTAACTAGCAGCTCGTTAGCTTGCTAGCTGCTTCTGACAACAGTCATCATTCAGCCAGCTGCTCTCAAGCTGTTTATAACAGTGTGGGTCGACTTTTGGGTACAGGTTATTTTAGTGCTTAATCTCTATTATTTAAACAACCTTGTATTCATTCAACAGTTTAACACCGAGAGTAAGCTTGTATAGTTAGCTAACGTTAACTTCACTTAACTTTAAATGGTTAGCTAGTTAGCCTACGTCAGCCAACCGGGCTGGCCGGTAAATTCATTTAAGCGAGTCCGTACAGAAAGACTAAGCATTTGTGATATTGCGGAGACTTTCGTTGTATTAATCGGAGCGACGAACTTCAAAGAGCTTTTTGCAGCTTTGCTTTGAATGAACTCATGTAGCAGTGGGAGTGCCCCGCCCACCTAAGCGCCATGTAGTCCATGATAGCGGCATTGATGTAACCAGCATTATGCAACGAGTCATGCTGTTCAACCCAGGATCAGTGTCTGGTTTAATGGTTTATTTGTTTAGCTTGCATTAGTTGTAATAATATGGGCGACTTTCTTGATGCTGGGATCAGTAGTTGAATCCTGTCCTACTTGGGAACTGTTTATTACATCTGGGATTTTATTGACAAACAGCTAGTAGGTCTTTTCCCCATGCAAAACTGGATTAATTCGGCTTTACAGACATGTTGTCTTGTGCATTTACAGCATACTGCAGAGAAGAAAATATTTGTGTGTTTGGATGGGGATTTCAATTACTGAGCCTTCTTCAAAACTGAAATTGTATGTTTGTGAACTGGTTTTTAAGGTCTACATCTTCAGTAGGAACCAAAGACTTGTAGATGAGAATCAAGCTTCCCTTATTGTTATGACTTTTCAGTCTTCTTTTGATTTTGCTCTCTGCAGCGTCAGTGTGTGATACTGATGGTTAGTTGATCTCACTGCTCTGTAACATTCACTACTGCAGGTGATGAGAACATCTTGTTTGTGACTGACAGTGGACACCATGGGTTTACACTCAGCCCAGAAAAAGCACTTTCCCCTGCGGGGGATCGATGGTGTGGTTCAGCTGTTTGATGCTGAGCTCCGGAAGTCTGAGCCAGACTTAGCCCTTCTTTCCCTGGTCCTGGGTTTTGTCGAGCACTTCCTGGCTGTGAACCGAGTCATCCCCATAAACGTTCCAGGAGTACGGTTTGAACCGCTGGAGCCAGACTGCCCCAACTCCTGTTTCCCCACAGTGGAGCTGGGTATGATCTCTGCACTGTATGAGCGCTTCACAGCCCAGATCCGCGGTGCGGTGGACCTGTCCCAGTACCGGAGGACTGCTGCAGGGTCCAGCAGGGAGCTAGTGAAGAAAGTGTCAGATGTGATCTGGAACAGTCTCAGCCGCTCATACTTCAAGGACCGGGCACACATCCAGTCCCTCTTCAGTCTCATCACTGGTAACATACTACATTTATTATAATGACGTGAGTTTTTACGAGGATGTGCCTTAAGAGAGTATAGCTGATGATTAACCTGGAGTTTGTGATGTCAAAATGAATGAAGTAAAAATAATTAATTATTACATTTAAACCAGGTACCAAACTGGACAGCTCTGGAGTGGCATTTGCAGTAGTGGCAGCCTGCCAGGTTCTAGGCCTGAAAGATGTCCACTTGGCACTGTCTGAGGACCACGCCTGGGTGATTTTTGGAAAAAACGGGGAAGAGACCGCAGAGGTCACCTGGCACGGAAAGGGTAACGAGGACAGACGAGGACAGACTGTCACAGCAGGAGTCAATGAGAAAGTGAGGCCCACTTTAATCTTCTTCAAAAAATGATGAAGTGCTCTCTTAGAACTTAGATATTCTGAAACATTGTTCAAAGCTCACTGTATGACTCATCTGCCTGTATATGTAGGGATTTTCCCTTATCATTTAGAAAGTGAAAATGAGTTAAACAGTGGTGGGCTGAGTTGGTGTGCATGGGTTGTAGCAGTTCCACCTTAGAAATTCAATGAATTGTGGTGGTCATATAGTACTTTACTTTTTTCCATAGTGTACAGCAGAAATGTGAGCAAAATGTCACAGTAATATAGAAAAACATTTTCATAGTCAGAACTAATGATTCAGCTCTGAGGACGGACAGACAGACAGTGTCAGTATTTAATGTTTGCTTCCTTTGATATTCTCAATGATGTAATCCTGTCCTCTGTGTGTTTGTCTCCCTCAGAGTTGGCTGTATTTGAAGGGCTCCTACATGAAATGTGACAGAAACATGGAGGTGGCCTTCATGGTTTGTGCCATCAACCCTTCACTAGACCTACATACTGACAGCTCTGAGCTCCTGCAGCTACAACAGGTGAGCACTACCACTTGTAATGTGCAATAGGTCTTACTTGTCTGTTATTCTAATCTTTCCTCAGTACACCACAGTTCTCAGTTTCACTGTAGATTTTAAAGGAAGTGGTGACCTAGATGTGAGAGGGACGATATAAAAATCCACTTCCTGACATTACACAACTGACATAATTGTCTGTTTATAAATTATCTCTCTGATTTGTTATGCAGTATGGTGCTTAGAACTGTATTTTCTCTCCGAAAATTTTTAAATTTTATACATACAAATCATTTACATATATAGTCAATAAATTCCATTCCTTTTTAATGCTGTTTCACATCAGTGCAACTCAACACTTCCTGCAGATGTTTCATATGAGGATCACTAATAAATCTGGTGTTGTTGGGACACTTGGGATCCACAGCTCTTATTATTTAGAGTTACTGTCTTTGTTAAATGATTTTTCATGATCTGTCTTGTATTACACTTCCTATTTTTTCTTTCTCTTTTTAAACAGAAACTCTTGTGGTTGCTGTATGAACGAGGTGACCTGGACAGGTGAGGGTTTTGTGATGAAATAATGAGGAAAGGAGTTAAATATGATGAATCTCTCTTAGACTCTTACAGTCTAGACACATTATGTGTTTGCTGCAAACATTTCACTTGTCAGATTTCTTACGTCTATATCTTTCTACTGTACTGTGTTCCAGGTATCCCATGGCTATGGGCACTCTGGCAGACCTTGAGGACCAGGATCCAATCCCAGGCAAAGAGAGCCCTCTTACAATCCACCTCAAGGTAAGCCTTTAGAAGGGGGTTCAACAGATATCATTGTACTTCTCTGCCTCTAATGTGAGGTTAATATGGTGCTGTCTACAGCAAAGTGTATGAGAGTGGTACAAATTCTCCATGTGTTTCTTAATAGAGCAGGATATTTAATAGGACATTATATAGCCTGTGTGTCTGTGCTCCCTCTCTCAGGCTGTGACTTCTGCTCAGAAGCACTACAACAACGAGCACATCTACCCCTACATGTACCTGGCTGGTTTCCACTACAGACACAGGGATGTGCAGGAGGCTCTGAGGGCCTGGGCGGAGGCGGCTCAGGTCATGCAGGAGTGAGTTCACACTGCAGGGGACAGGGAAGATATGAATGTAATCAGTTTCTGTCTGTGCACTGGCAGGTAGAGCCACAGTACTGTTGACTGCTGACGATTATAAAAAGTTTAACCAAATAGAAAGCCAAAAAATGTCTATGTTGTTAATCATTTAATTGGCCTGAGTCTGCAGAGTAACACAGGATAACATTTAATGTTATAATTATGCTACATTGAAATGAAACACGTGAGGTTGTATTTTCAAACTGGGATGAAGAGTACATAATCTCAGTATTCAGAGGCTTTAGAACACTGTTTTACCACTTACAACAAAAACATGTAAGGTATGCTGCAACATGCAGTGACCTGAGAGGTGTAAGAAAATACCAGAGAAGACAGAGTAGTTCAGTATTTCAAACAGACTCCTATGAACACCATAAACACCATGACACACAAAAGCATCAGTAATTAACTGTAAAACTCTGAGGATCTTTGTAAGGAACAGTGTTCATTTTGGCATCAGTTTAGTTTTTGACATTTGACAAAAACATGTGTACAAGCTGGTCATATTTCAGTTCCTTTTTATTGGTTTTAGTCTAGAAACTAAAACTAATATAAACTGAAGTTTTAGTCAAGTGTAGTATTTTAAAGCCACAGCCATCTTTGACACTGCCTTGTTACAGGTGTTGTTCCCATCCATCATATCACTACCAGGAAAGGCTCTGTTTGCATATTTATGCTGACTTACCTGCAAAGACTGTGTGTCATAAGTAAATCTGATTATTATTTCCAAACTCTTTGAAGTTTGATTGTTTTTCATTGATAAAATGAACACAAGGAGTTTTCAAAACCCAAGAGGAATTCACTCTGACAGTCTCAGCAGAACCTGAGCATGCTGCTAGCTTCACCTGCTGAAGTTTACATCAGGGCTTTCATACTGTAAACATGGGTGTAAGGTGATCATCAACCAGGAGCTTCAGTTACTTCATCAGGCGAACACAAGATGGCAGTAAATACAAGAATATCTTTCCTGACTTCTTGTAACAACATCATAAATGTTAACGTGGGAAAATAGCATGTAACAGCCACCTCACCTTAGAGAATGAATAAGAGAATATGACATTGTAGTTGAGTTTGAGCTCTGGTTGAGATTGTTTCCTGTGACACATCCACCACAGAGAAGCCCAGTCCCAGTTAGTTTGACAGGGTGGGGTGGTTGAGTGAGGAAGTGTCTGGATCTGCATCCTCACGCTCTCTCCTCCCCTTAAAATGCACTGTTCATGAGCTGCAGCTAAAAATACCATGAGTGACCCACCAGACCGCACATTCCCTCCCCATCTCTCAGCTTCCTTTTCCTGCTCCCCCATTGTTCTTCAGTTTCAGCCTTTCCCTCTGTGCACCAGCTCAAGATGGAAATATATGTGTGTGATCATAACAGTGGATTCTTTGTAGGTTATGAGACAGAGTTCACTTCTTGTCATGTATAGACTGCTGCAATGCCTTCCAACACTACTGCAACATGTTACAGCCTCACATTCACAAGTTTTCCTCTGATCACCTAAAAATCCTCCAATTTAATCAGAACTTCTTGGTGGAATTTCTTTAATAATGATTGATTGTACAGTCATCCAGCAGATAAAAATAAAGAAAGCATTTAAACTCATATTCTCTGGTAACTTGCAGACTATCTTCTGGCCTCCTCCCTGCTGTTATTAACAAGTCCTTCTGTCTCCTGCTCCTCAGTTACAACTACTTCCGTGAGGACGAGGAAATCTACAAAGAGTTCTTTGACATAGCAAATGATGTTATCCCCACTCTGCTGAAGGAGACTGCTGCTGCAGAGTGTCCCGGGGAGGCAGGAGAGGGAGGAGAAGGAGCTGACAAGGTGAATATTCTCAGCCAGAGGAGGACTCTAACACACCTGAAACTCATCCAGTTAGTTATCCTCTCATCTGGTATTGCATTGGATGATGCATTAGAATTAATTTACAGTATCATCATTTCATTTTCTGGTTGTCACTGGTAAGACTTAGTCATTTCAGTCATTTCTACCTGGTTTTAACACATGACCTGTATCTGGACACCATATCTGGATAATATCTTCAGTCATACCTGCAGCTGTAACTGTAACCAAGCAGAGATTCACAGCACAGTAACTAGTTGTCATGAAGAGATTAGTTACTAACTAAACTAATTTACACCCAGTAATGCCAGGTGGAACTGATGTGTAGCTGACTGAACCTAATCAGAAAAACAGTGAACAAGATGTGAACTGGTGAAATTTTTAATTGCGTTTTAAATTTAAATTGCACATAAATGCTGCTAACTGTGAAACACAGATTAGTTGATGGGCAGAAAATTCATTTGGTCAGTATTGATAATTGTTATTTTAAGATGTCACTTTGGGATGTGATAAATTATGAAATTCATTCATGAAAATAATTGTTTGTTGAACTGATTATACTGCTGTATTACAGCCCATGATAATATAGTGACTTCTTGTTTACATTTAGATTGGATGGCACTACAGATGTTTCTTAGAAACCAGTTTTTGATCTCCAGTTTTCATGGAGCAGTCTGATTTAGTTAATCACTGACTGTATGCAGATTAGGTGGGCGGGGTTTGTAGGTTTGTCAGCCAGCTTGGCCCAGATGAAAGGAGCAAAGCTGCTGTATGAACTCTACTTGTTTCTTCTTCACAGAGAAAGGATTGCCTGCAGCTTTTTGACAGACAGCTTGAGATGGAATTTTTTTTCTTTAGCTAAACTGTTTTTCCCCCCAAACTTTGGTGGTTAATACAAAAACATACAAACCACAAGGGATAGCAGACCAAAGGTGTACAGAGATGTGATATGTGATTGTTGTGTGAGTCGAACCACCTCTAGATGTGATTCTGATTGCGACGACCCCCCCCCCCCTCCATTTTACAGGAGCTCCCCAAACAGGTTCCAACCTTCTCAGCTCTCCAGGACCCAGAATGCTTTGCCCACCTGCTGCGTTTCTATGATGGCATCTGTAAATGGGAGGAGGGCAGTCCCACACCAGTCCTCCATGTGGGCTGGGCCACCTACCTGGTCCAGTCTCTGAGTCGCTTTGATGCTCAGGTGAGGAACCCAGAATAGCAGACTTTGAACATCAAAGCCTGGTGTTGCCATACGTGATGATACTTTGGAGCTAAAAATGCATTTGTGGTCTGGTTTCAAAGGTGCGTCAAAAGGTGTCGATCATCACCAAAGAGCTAGAGTCCCAAGACGATGACGACCAGTCCAGCGATGACCCCCGGGAAGGCCGCAGACGAGGCCCCAGGAGGGAGTCCAAGCTGGAGGAGCAGAACTCTCCTCCTCCTGCAGCTCCCACCTCTCCACCCACCCTGCCAGCAGCAGCATCTCAGCCCAAGAAGGTGGGGGAGGGAGGGGGCCGCCGCCGCTCCTCACAGGGCCTGCGGGGCGGAGACACTGAAGGAAAACCCAAGTCCCCCAGCCCAGATTCTGCACCCTCACCCTCATCCCAGCAGCAGGTATCCCCCTCCCCAGCTGGTCCCGTTGTCATCTTTCAGAGTGAGAAGATGAAGGGGATGAAGGAGCTGCTGTGCGCAGCCAAGGTGAACTCCAGCGCCATCAAGCTACAGCTCACCGCCCAGTCGCAGGTCCAGATGAAGAGACAGAAAAGCACACCAGCCGGGGATTACTCCATGTCCTTTATGAAGCGGCAGCGCAAAACACTCTAGACCTGGTGATTGTTGTAGGAGGAGTTGTTGAGAATCTGTACGACATACTGTGAACAGCGACACGGACACCTGATTAACCTCGATTTTGTCTGTGAAACTTTTTACTAGTGTTTTCATCCAGAGGTCCTTTTCAGTCTATATCCTCATAGTTCTCAGCAATATATTTGACTTGCACAGATCTTATGTCTCATGTCACATATCAAGTGTTGAACTGAAGTCCTGACAATTTAACTGTTTTCATTTGAAAAAAAGATCATTTCTGGGGAACTGCCTGGTTTGATGGATTGTAACCTTCACTCATTAGTTTGTGTTTTAATTGGCAGCCAATTGCACACTGACTATTAACTTCTCATTGACTTATATATTGATGTTTGAAGCCAAAGTAATGAGGATGACCAGAATTCAACGTACAGATGTGTAAATACCAACTTGTACCATTACGAACCTGTTCATGACTGAAGCCTTGGAAATAATTACTTTAGGATAGTTACTGTGTAACATTGTCCACTTCTGCTCTATCGACAGCTTCTTTCTTGCTAGCTCTATGTTGCCTTACTTTGCTTTTGCTCTTTTCTAATGTAGGTGGCCTTTAGTTTTGAAAATAGCTGAGCTAGGCCTATTTTTAATGATTATAGAAGACCAGGAAGACCATGCACTGTTGAGACAGAGCCACATTAGGTGGCCCTGCTACACCCTGTTCGCTTGATGACTTGTGGATTTTGTTCTTGTTTTGTATCTGCAAGTAATAAAGACCTGATGACATAGATGTGTTCTGCTGATGTGTATTAGCTGTAGAATTGTGCAGAAACGTATGTGAACCTTTTGGAATGACCTGATTTTCTGCATTCATTTGTAGGACTGAATAACTATAATAATGATCATATGAAAATATGAATATGGTGAAGTACACAGTCTAAATCACAGGAGCTGCAATTATAGATGGACGAAGGTGAAATGTGTCAGAGTGTACAATTATAATTGAAGCACTGTGGTGTTGCAGAGATGCCCCAACCTACAAAACAGTCCGCAGCAAACTGAAATGTGATCTGATCTTCCAAGTCACAAATACAGACAAACAGAAACAAACAAAAATGGTTAAGCTAATAACACACTAACTGATTATCTTTCTTCACATTGCTGGTGAAAAACAGAACTGAATTCTTGAATTCAATGGCTGGTGAAATCTCTGGCGGTCTCTGTGGATCAGAACTGCACAACCTTCAGGAGAAGCTTTGGACCAGTCTTCCTACAGAGCTGCTTCAGTTCAGACATATTCTAAGGATGTCTGGTGTGAACAGCTCTCTGAACTAATTCCACAGCAGCTCTGTTGAGTTAATGTCTGGAAATGCTTTGTTTATCCCTCCCTGTGTCTATGGGTTCTCTCCGGCTTCCTCCCACAGTCCAAAGACATGCAGGTTAACTGGTGACTCTAAATTGACCGTAGGTGTGAATGTGAGTGTGATTGGTTGATTGTCTATGTATATTGGTCCTGTGATGGACTGGTGATCTGTACAGGGTGTACCCTGCCTCTCGCCCAATAACAGCTGGGACAGGCTCCAGCCCCCTGTGACCCTTAATGGATAAGTGGTATAGATAATGGATGAATGGTCCACATTATCCATTGATGATTCCTGTGAACAGTAAATGTTTGATTGTTTTCAGTGAATCAGAGTAGCTCTAACCCTAACCTCCAGTCTGGTTTCACTGATTCAGGTTAGTTTTAGTGGATGTCATGTCATGTCTTGGTTTATAACTGTAACTCAGCTGAGATGTATATAATGATGCAGATCATTACAAAGGGTTTGTTTAGTTTTTCTTGCCTCTGCAAAGGGGGGGGGGGGGGGGTAGGTCACAGGTGACTGAGCTGAACACTTGGATGGCTGTACACTGTAAAAAGAGAGAAAAAACAGTCCATGTGAACAGGGTGTTTTATCCTGCAGTGCGGAGGGAGGCAGATCAGTGCTCCACCTCCACAGAGCAGGACACCAGCTGTCTGTGGACGATCTTACACAGGCAACTGTAATATATTATATATGGAACCGTTTTCCGGGTAAATAAGAGCATACATGGGAAGGCTGTGTGTATATTTGACAAATGTGGAAGAACGTGTGCTGAGGAAAACGGTCTGAAACTGACATTATGGTATTTAGATCATGTAACTGTGATGAATTACAGGAACATGCATTTTATTAAATCAATACACACAAAACTCACGCGTCCAAAATAACATCTACAATAAACACAATACATTTTGATGATATATGATGTCAGTGCTGTGAGGTAATAAGTGAGAAGATTGGCTTTTAAGTAAAAATTAGACTCAGTAATTAAGAGTTTCAATCTATTTTTTAAACTACTTTTTAACATCTATTTGTGCTTTTTATTAAATGATTTATTAATGATTTATCTATTATTTCTGTGGGAAAACTCGTCCATTCAGTGGCGTCAGACTGGAGCTCCACACAGGCTGAAAACGCACACTGACCTGTGCTGAAATGTTTTACAGTGTGGAGCGGCTCTGCTCATGCGTGATTTGACTCCAGCGCCGCTCGGAACTATTTGCACACAGACGCCTGCGGCGTGTGTCAGTGATCGCGGAGTTGTGTGTTTGTGTTGTGCGTGTCCGTCCTTCTCAGTGACCCGCTCTCTCTCTCTGTTTGTGTCTGCCCGCCTGATCGATACACCAGCAATTAGTCAGCTCCAATTAGTTCCCATTAAGCAGCCGCTCAGAGTGTGTTCATCTGCTGCTGCTGTTGCTGCTTTCTCCTCCGACAGCAACTGGGATGTGTGAGTAGAAAGCCCGCCAGGCTCACCCGCAGCACCCAGAGGTGTCTCCAAACATGGACAGAATAGGGGTGTCGTTCCTGGACCCTTTGGATGACTACGAGTTAATTCACCGGATTGGGTGCGGCACCTACGGAGATGTGTTCAAGGTGAGTGAGAACATTTTGCTCGTGTTTTCATCGCGGCAGTGACAGAATAAAAAGAAGAAAAAATCCTCCATCAGGACGTATTAGTTCACGAACAAAGATTGTCTTACTGCTCAAACACTACACGGTATCTCACTTCCTGTCAAGGTGAAGCTTCTCCTTTTGGAGAAGTGCCTGTTGTTGATCGGGTCAGTGCTGCATGTGAGAGGTTTATAATACACTGAGGTTTGATGTGAAGAGAGTGGTCAGGACTGAAACACTTCTTGTTACCTGTGGAAGGTTAAATCACGTTACCTCCTGCTCATTACACACATGAGAGCAGACAGGATGTCAGAGTAATGCTCCGGTAATGCTGTATGTAGCCACAGCCAGCATGAAGGAGGTGTATGTGTGTGCGTGTGTGTGCGCGCGCGCTTCATTAACATTACAATAAAGACATTTAACTCTGTCGGGCCTTAAGAAAAACAGGTTTTGCTATACTAATGAACACAGTGTCAGCCTGTTGCAACAGTGGTGCCACAAGTTAATGTTGTCAGAGAGATGGGAAATAAGTACACATACACACATATATATAATTGTGTGTATGTGTGTGTGGTGTGTGTCTAATTTCCTGAATATGAATGAATAATTTCCTAAATAATCAAATAATCATCAGATAGATAAAGTAACTACTTGAAGAGTCTATTTCTGGTTAATTCCAGAGTTAAAATATCCAACAAGTCAATGTACTTGATATTAAAAGGATAGATATCATGTATAGACAGTATGCGAGATGGACAAATTTCTATTGTCACAGTATCATATCATCCAACCATTGTGTTCACTAGGAAAGTGCACGTTGTCTCTTTTCACTCAATGATTTGAGTGTCAGGACGCAAACATCCTGTGCTGTTAACCCGCCCCGGTGCCTCGAGCATCCTGCACAAGTAAAACATGAATTCATATTGTTTCTTTTTTACACCCCAGACAGCATGGCTGGAGTAAACAATCTGAAAGTCCTGAGGCAAAACATGACCTGTGGGCCCCCACCTCCACCCTGTTGCCTTTATATAATCAACAAAATGAAACTGTGGAGCACAGGATGAATTAAGGGCATGAATCTGGTGATATTCTGTGTTTTCCTGAGCATCTCTGAAAAGACTGCCTTCCCTGCCCTTTCTCCTGACGCACATACAGAGCTAAAGTGAAACCATAATCTCAGATTCTGTTCCAGCAGCAGTTTCATTCATAGGCTACAAAGCTGTTGAATAATTATGTTATGGCGGCAGTGTAATCACTGGCTGGATTATGTGCAGTCATTTTTCTAAGTTAGGGAGAGATTGTGGTTTTGGTTAAATATAAATAAATGCATTGTGTTAGGCGTTGCGGTGCAATTTTTCTGTGTCAAACCAGACCACGGTCTTTCACTAACCTTGACCAAGAGCTGTGAGAGTCTCAACAGAACCATAAAACAGTTCTATAATGTTAGAATCATTGCAAGAGGATATTGTGCTGTGACATACATGAATTAACAACTTGTGATGTGGTTGTTGCCACGTTTCTTGCAAAATATATTTACTGTGAATGATTTGTATATAAAGGTCATTTCTAGGAGACAGAGTTGCTCTAATCACACAAAGGGCTGAAAATACAGCCATGAAACATAACCTTATTCGACAGTGTATCATGCAGTCAATTTGATTTATCTTCTCCGAGATGATAAATAAACAAAAAACAGAATTGTGGCTTTTATTTAGGTCTAAACTAACAAAAAACCAAAAACAATTATATTGCGATTATTTCTGTCAGATATTGCGATAAGCCATGATTTTAGTGTAAATAGTCATTTTTGCATTTAATTTTTGTGTGTGTGAAGTGATTTTTGTTCCCTTCCATCTAGAGAGTATGATTTCTAGTACTCCATTTATAATGCTGTGACACACTTTACCTTTATTCAAAATCGCAGCTCCTGTGATTTGGATATTGAGATGTCCATAATATTTCAATTCACTGTTCAGCCCTGCTATTAATGAACACCATTTCCCACAAGCCCAAGGCTCCTGTGGGTTAAAGCCATAGACTGCAGGTTAAACCTGGCCAACAAAGGCCATTCAAACATCTGCTACCAGTCCCGATATAACAGCAGCAGGACAGACGGGACTGAACCCTACAGACGTTTGTAGATCACAGACATTACAGCAAAAAGTTGGAGCAATGACATTAGCACAGAGTGATGGTGGATATCATGGATCAGAGAGAAACCAACAGTTCTAATACCTGTGCTGCTGTGTTTACAGGTCATTGTTGTTTAATACTGCTAAAATCATGAGGAGACTGGATTCTAATAACAAGAGCTGTAGATAACCATTCAAGATGTACAACTTTAAAAATGGGTCACAGATAAAATAAGTCTCAGTACTTTCCTGAAACAGGCGGTCACTGTAGTTTTTAGTTAGTCAAAGAGAAAGTAAGAGCTGATCTGTTGGGGGCCATCTGCATTTTCTTCAGCTGCTTTCACGGCTCTTTGTCTGCACAGTCTTTCCCATGAGAACTCTGGTGAGACAAAGGAAGTGATTTGTTTTCAGTTTATCTTCAGTGGTTTTATTCATGGCAGACGTGCCAAACTGTGTATTTCATGTTGTGAGCTGAACGTTCAGTCACTGCAGTGGCACATCCTCACACTGCTCTGCCTACATACAGGAAGGTGACAAATATAAACGTCAGTAAATTCTGTTGGCGAGGCCTCGAGAACAGCTTCAGTTCTCCTTGTCATAGATCGACCTGTTGATCTCTGTCTTCAGATGTTGTTGTCCCAAATGATATTCCTGTACCTGTAGGAGATATGAACTCTTTTCAGTGGGTTGAACTCATTGTATCACTGACAGCTTTTTCCCAATGCCAGCATCTGCTCACAGTAAACCTGACACAACAGGAACCGAGCAGTAGCAGCAAGAGAGAGCTTTCTATTTAAACAGGAGAGGAGAAGCTGTAGTTGTGGACTCACAGTTCAGAGCTCCACTGATTTTCCACATCAGCGTGTGTTTCCAGATGTTGGGGTTACTCATGATGTCATTTGAAAAGTAAACAGTCTCAGGGTTTGTGGAGTTAGAGAGAAGACCTCTCCTGCAGGATCCTGGCTACATTAGCTGGCACTAGCATTTCACTGGTGTCCTACCTGAATTAACCCTCCTCTTTAAGATAAGATCAGATAATCCTTTATTAGTCCCACAATGGGGAAATTTACATCGTTGCAGCAGCATAAGTGATTGAAAAGATAGAACGACATAAACATGAGTAAAGGCAAGATAAAAACAAGATAAGGTTATAAAAAAACATATACAACAGTATAAACATGACAGTGTAATAAAACATATTAACAGAAGATCAATATACACAGGACTTTATATATAGAGACAAAATGAACTAAATACAGATATTGCACATTTGAAAATGGAATTGTACATAATGATATGACTGATAGCAGCTGTTTTAGATTAATTAAAGTGCAGAAAAAAAAACTAGTGAAAATGGTCCATGTGTGTATGTGGTGTACTAGGAGCAGTGCTGGTTGTAGAGTCTGACAGCAGCAGGAAGGACCTGCAATACTGCTCTTTCACACACTTTGGGTGAAGCAGCCTATCACTGAAGGAGCTGCTCAGTGCTGTCAGACTGTCCTGCATAGGGTGGAGCTCGTTGTCCATCTCACCCACCACCTCAATTCAATTCAATTCAATTCAATTTTATTTATATAGCGCCATATCACAACAACAGTCATCTCAAGGCACTTTTCATATAGAGCAGGTCTAGACCGTCCTCTTTAAAATAGGTATTTACAGAGAGAGACCCAACAAATCCCACCATGAGCAGCACTAGGAGACAGTGGCAAGGAAAAACTTCCTTTTAAGAGGCAGAAACCTCGAGTAGAACCGGACTCAGGGTGGGCGGCCATCTGCCTCGACCGGTTGGGTTAAGAAGGGTGGGGTGGGGCGAAAGAAGAACATAGCATAACACAGGTTCCATATCAGATGTAAGGTGAGGCCAGTAATACAGCAGTAGTAATGATAGTAGTGATAATTAAAGTATTAGCTGCTAACACAGCAATACAACTAATAGCAGTATAAGTAATTTCTAATTCTAGCAGCAGCTGTTGAGTGGAGTTGTAGGAGCAGCAGGAGACTTGTCATCACAGATCAGACTCTACAGCTCCAGAGGCAGAAATACCTGCAGAAAGAGACAGAAGAGGAGACAGAGACGGGAGAGCACAATACTACAGGAAAGGGAAGATATTGAGTTAGTAACATGTAACATGGGATATGAATCCATATTGAGTGGAGAGAGGGAGAGAGGGAGAGAGAGAGAGAGAGAAAGGAGCTCATTGCATCATGGGAGATCTCCCGGCAGTCTAGGCCTATAGCAGCATAACTAAGGGATGGTTCAAGCCTGAGCCAACCCTAACTATAAGCTTTATCAAAGAGGAAAGTTTTAAGCCTACTCTTAAAGGTACAGAGGGTGTTTCTGCCTCCTGGACTGAAACTGGGAGAAGGAGCCTGATAACTGAAGGCTCTGCCTCCCATTCGACTCCTAGGAAACTCTGGGAACCACCAGTAAACCAGCATTCTGGGAGCACAGAGTCCTGGTGGGATTGTAGGGGACTATGAGATCTTTAAGGTAAGATGGAGCCTGACCATTAAGGGCTTTGTAAGTGAGGAGGAGGATTTTGAATTCTACTCTGGATTTGACTGGGAGCCAATGTAGAGAGGCTAACACAGGAGAAATGTGATCTCTTTTCCTAGTTCCTGTCAGTAGTCGTGCTGCAGCATTTTGAATCAGCTGCAGAGTCTTTAGAGACTTGTTGGGGCAGCCTGATAATAATGAATTACAGTAGTCCAGCCTAGAAGTAACAAATGCATGGACTAGTTTTTCTGCATCTTTTTGGGACAGAAAATGTCTAATGTTGGAGATGTTATGCAGATGAAAAAAGGCAGTCCTAGAAGTTTGTTTTATGTGTGAGTTAAAGGACATATCCTGATCAAAGATGACTCCCAGATTCTTTACAGTGGAGCTGGGAGCCAGGCCAATGCTGTCTAATGGAACTACATCATTAGAAAGTTTGTTTCTGATGTGTTCAGGACCAATTATAATGATTTCAGTTTTATCTGAGTTTAGTAGTAAGAAGTTGCTTGTCATCCAGATTTTAATGTCCCTAAGACAAGCTTGGAGTTTGGCTAGATGATTGGTTTCATCAGGTTCCATTGACAGATAAAGCTGTGTATCATCTGCATAACAATGGAAATTTATAGAGTGTTTTCTGATAATATTGCCCAAGGGAAGCATATACAGAGTGAAGAGGATTGGTCCAAGCACTGACCCTTGTGGAACTCCATGTCTAACTTTTGTGTGTATGGAGGAGTAGTTGTTAACATGTACAAACTGAAGCCTATCAGATAGATAGGACTTAAGCCAGTTTAGTGCAGTTCCTTTAATGCCAATAAAGTGCTCCAGTCTCTGTAAAAGGATGTGATGGTCAATCGTATCAAAAGCAGCACTGAGATCTAACAAGAGAAGTACGGAAACAAGTCCGTTGTCTGATGCTATCAGGAGGTCGTTCGTAACTTTTACAAGTGCTGTCTCTGTGCTGTGATACAACCTAAATTCTGACTGAAAAACCTCAAATAAACTATTATTCTGTAGAAAGTCCCAGGGGTCAAGGGGGCACCCCAGGACAGAGCTGGCTTTCTTGATCAGCTTGTGTCCAGTCTCTTCCTGTCCTCTGTTGAGATGCTGCTGCCCCAGCAGACCACTCCATAGAAGATGGCTGATGCCATAACAGTGTCATAAAAAGTCCTGAGCAGTGCTCCCTGCACTCCAAAGGACCTGAGTCTCCTCAGCAGGTAGAGTCTGCTCTGAGCCTTCTTGTAAAGTGCAGTGGTGTTGTCTGTCCAGTCCAGTCTATTGTTCAGCTGAACACCCAGGTACTTATAAGATGTTACCATCTCAATGTCTCTTCCCTGGATGTTCACTGGTGCTGGGGGGGAGTGTCTGCTGCTGCGGAAATCCACCACCAGTTCTTTGGTCTTCCCTGCATTGATCTGGAGGCCGTTCCGCAGGCACCAGTCCACAAAGTCCTGCGTCAGTTCTCTGTACTCCCTGTCATTATCGTTATGATGTCACAGCTATAGACGACATCAACAACATACAGAAACACAGTATAACAGAACTTTGAACAGACAGACAGACATGTAGCCAGAATAAATGCCATTACTGAAGCAATGCTATAAAAACCCAATTAACACAATTCAATAGGTCTCCAAACACTGCAGCCACAGCTGCTCCACACACATCATCTCCAGCAGAAGCATCAATATTAACTCAGAAAATGACAAAGATGTAAACAATAAAATATACTGTAGGTAAAATGCATTTTACTGACTGCAGCTGATGATTATTTGTAGATAAATAAAAACTGCTTCTGTTGAGCGAACATTCTCAGCCTAAAGCCAATTAAAACTGGGCAGACTCGACTTTCAGCGTTAGCCTCCCCAGCGATAGAAAAGGACTTAGACAGATAACCTCTACAACAGAGTCACTGAACTCTTCCTCCTCCTTCAGCCGTTGTGGGTTGAAAAAACAGCTATAAAATCTATACTAACGTTTTAGCTTGTGCTAGTAGCTGTAGATGCAGTAAGCTAGTTCTGACCAGTTACACTCTCTGACCATCCAATCAAATGACATGAAAATCTTGACGTTAGTGAAGGCCTGCTAGAAGGCCCTGATCTCACTCAAAATCTGATTGGCTAAAGGATCCGCGAGGCAACAGTTTCATTGCATTGGAGCCTGTACTGTTGATTCTGAAGGATCCAAGGCAGATTTCTGTTAACTTGGCAACGGGGGGCTGAAATCTGATTGGATAAAAACTCTAACATAAACAGACTGTATTGGAAGCAGCACAACCAAGACGAAAGTACATGAAATGAAGAGAATAGACTGTTGGGAACAGTTTAATACATATATTAAAATATAATTCAGTGATTGTGACAGTGTTTGGGCCAGCAGAGAAGGCCTTGCTGGCCCTGACAGCCCACCACTGACTACCATGATGACAAACTGCCCATTTCACCAAAAATGCTTCTACATACTGATATGAGCAATATTCAGCTGACTTTGAGGTTGGTATCAGCATCATATTTGTATAACACTGGACATGTTGCAGGCCGTGCGTCTGCAGTGAATGGGAACAGAACTACATGCAGTAACAGACAATAGCACATTATCATCCCCACTGCTGCTGCTGCTGCTGGTGGGTTCAGTTGAGCTGCGACCGCAGGGAGGCAGGGGTGAAACTTGTGGACATGTGACTGCGTGGGCATTCAATGGACTGTCATTACACTGCTGTTATTCAGGGGAAATGCAGCTCAGAGCTCATGTGTGTGACCCTCTTATTAATCTTGATCCACATCTTCCTGTGGCTCCAACCAGCCACAGCCGGTCCAGACACACACTGTGTCTGTCCTCAGCTGGTCTCAACCTCAGCTAAATCACCTCTGTTTTAAAATGATTCTTAGTTACTTTGATTTTATAGTGTAGCCATGTATACTTTATGTTTTACTATCACACAGAGCATTAGTGATTTTTTTTACTTAGTCCTCTAAAAATCTGAATGAAAATGAATTCAAAATCAAAGTGTCAGAGGTCAGATTGAAATTCAAGATGTCTGTTTTAAATCTGTAATCTCTAAACTGAGATAAAGGGTGCGGCCCAGTAGTCCTTTTTAGGAAGGTTCCTAACTGAGTGAGATGACCTGGAAGTATGTCAGTGGCAGCCATGATAAGAGCTAAGTCCAGTTCTCTAAATGTTAAGGAAAAGAGCTTCTCTACCTAAAAAAACATTTAAAAAAAAAGGTAAAAACGCCTGTAACAGGAAACCATACATCTCTGTCTGAATTTCAGTTACTCTGGACCTGTCGCACAATTCCTATTTATTGTTATTTTAATGGCTCAACTGTCTCAACTTGTACATTCATTTCACTGTTATTATATTATTAGTTTTGGACAGGAACCCTTATTGAATTGTAGAGTTTGTCACTGTATCTTTTCCACATTATAAATCAAGTTGGTTTAAAAAAGCCTGGTGTAAGTGCAGTTGAATTCTCTAAATAACACGGTTCTCTTTTCCTAATACCTTATCAGTTCTCCTTTGCATCTTTCCTTGACTTCATAACGCTGTCCACTGAGGTCAAGGAAAAGTGGTTAGGAAAGGAGATTATTTTGGCTATTGGACCACAGCCCATGACAGCTCAACTGATCCTTGTGAAATAATCAGGGAAATGGTCCTTTAACGTCAAGGCAGACTAGATTTGACATTTGGAGAACAACAGTTCCTCTTAAAGTAAAGGTGATTTTAAAGGTCTATTTTCAGCTTATTCTCTTAATGTTTCAGTTCTATGTTTTAGTGGTTATGAGTGTGCGTTACATGAGTATGTATGAGCATTTTTGTGCTATCGTATTAGTGAAGGAAAATGCAGCCATGTGTTTGTGTTGGTTGTTTTGTTTGGCTGTTTTGTGGTTTGACAAATAAGAGAAAATCCTCTGCACTCAATGTCCATGTAGTGATTACTGTGATTTGTAACAGAAGCTCCATTCTGGGTGTCTGATTAAACCACTTGTTAGATGACTTGCATGGTTTTCATTGACAAATTTTACACACTGTTTTGTTTTTTAAATTCTAAACAGCATTTTTTCACACAACACTGTAAACCTGTAAAGCTGTTTCAACATGAAAAAGCCATCGCAGGAAATCACCAGGAAAAGTTGATCCTATCATATTGTGTAATAATGCCATTTCAAGTTCAGACTAACTGCCTAGTAGTGATAAGGAGTATTTTTTTAATGAATGCAGATGTAGAAGATTGTAAATTACATGTCATACATGTCATAATGCACTATGAGGTGTTCAGATACACCGATCAGCCACAACATTAAAACCACTGACAGGTGAAGTGAATAACATCAATCATCTCTTTACAATAAACAAAGTCCTGCTGGAAAACCTTGGGGCCTGATATTCATCTGGATGTTACTTTGATACATGCCACCCAATTTAACATTGTTGTAGACCAAGCACACCTCCCCATGGCAAACACACTCCCCAATGGCAGGGGCCTCCCCCAGCAGCACAATGCTCCAACCACACCATAAAAACTGCTCAGGAATGGCTCAAGGAACACGACAAAGAGCCCAAGGTGTTGACCTGACCTCCAATCCAACATCTGTGGGATGCACCGGAACCAGCGAGATGTTGGAGGCCCCACCCTGCAACCCACAGGACCAAAAGGATCTGCTGCCAATATCCCAGTACCAGACACCACAGGACACTCTCAGAGGTTCTGCTTCCAAGCCCTGATGGGTCAGAGCTGTTTTAGTGGCGCGAGGGGGACCTACACAATATCATGCAAGTAGTTTTAATGTTGTGGCTGATTGGCGTATAAGCACATAATGGACCAGGTGGAGGAGACTACAAGGTTCAGTATTTTGTCTAGTAGCATGTCTGAGTATAGTATCACACTTATACTGTAACCAGTTACCAAAGAGCGACTATGAAACCTGTCCAGGCTCACGGTGCATGTGGACATTTTTAAGATAATGTGACTGAAAGAAATACCTTTAACCCTCATGATAAATATACTGCATACCTCAGTATTATGCATTTGGTTTTACCAAATCATTTTTCTACTGTAGACTAACTAGTCATTAGTCATTTTCATAAATGTCATTAGACTACAGTTTAAACATCCTTCCCAGCACTGAGGTTACTATATCCTAATATTAGATTATAATTATATATATATATATATATATTTTTTTTTTTTTTAATTCACCAGAAGTGAGGTCTGTTTTCCCCAATAAACAACTGTGTGAAAACATGTTGTGGATCAGTGTTTCTACAAATCACTGTGAAGTTATGATCACTTCCTGTCTCCCTGTCATTCTTCCACATACATCACACACACACACACACACACTCGCAGAGTCACTGCACCATGTAGTCGTGTGCTGTTGTAAAAGATAAAGGTCAAGGTTTATTTGTCTTCGTGTTTGTCTTTTGCTTTTTGCTTTAAGACTAGTAACTGATATAGACAACAATCCTTTTCTAACAGATATGTGAATGTAAGAACAATGTACATGCTGCAGAATACAGTGATGATGGAGTAGTCCATCAAAATAAAGCATTGTCAACAGAGTTTGAAAGTCATAGTTAGTTAGAGAGAAGCCACATTTGGCCTGTGTCTGCGTGGCTAAAAAAACACCCTGTGTTTATAGTGGCATTTGATTGTTTGCAGTCAGTTGAAACCCATGGTTCATTTAGATTCACCAGTGGTAATGTGGTAAAGCAGGAAGCATCAGTATTATTGTCATCTCTTGTTGTTTAAAGTCAAACTATTAACTGGAGCTAACTGAGTGTCCTTGACAGTTGGTTTTAATTAAGTTGATGTGTCTTGTGTGATGTGTAGGAAGTATTGTCCAATACTCCACTTTTAAAGCAGCAAGAATGGTTACTGATGTCTTGACTGAGTACAAATTAGGACTAGACAGCATACTGGAACACACACACACAAACATAATTATTATGTTCTGTGAGTGGTTTTGCAGTTTTGTAGGATGTTTTTTTCCTCAGATTTTTGCCTCAGAGTACAGAGAAACCGTTCAAAAGTCTCTGGTGCTTCTCTGAGACAACTTTGACTCAGAGATTTGTACTTTTTCCCACATGCATACTACTGCTAATAATATTGTAAGAATTTAGTTTGTTGTGTATTGAAATACCTTACTATGTATGTATGTATGTATGTATGTATGACTTTTTGTTAATATCAAATGGCGATGTACATTGATTTCTTGTATATGAACTGTCCAAATTTTAGAATATTAATACATAGAGTGTGTTTTATAGTTGCAGTATGTGGCACAGTATTGGGATACAGCTTTTGTCACAGTAGCATATTCACCAGACTCCAAATGAATGCTAGTGTTGCTCTGTGTCTGTTGGATGTGGAAATAGTACTTAACTGTTTGTTAACATATTTGCCATAACAATGTAAGGCAATAATAAGTAAACCAAGCCCAGCAGCCAGGCCTAAATTGTCAAATCCCATTGGGCCATGGCCTCAGTGGACTGGTGGGCCATCAAAAAACTCAGAGATTTTATCTGCCCTTTTATTTTATCTGTCTCTTTACTGAGCTTTTGGCCCTGGGGCTGGTCCCAGCTGCTGAGCCTAACAATCTTCCTGAGGAAAACCTGGGTCAACCTTGTGCTTTTTGCTTGCTATTGCAACTAAAACTGCTTTAGATATTTGCGCACACTTATGACTGTAACTTTTGCTGCAGCAGCCACTATGGCCACAAACCATAATGTACTGTAACAGCAGGGGGTCATGAGGTCAGTGTAATGACACAGCAATATCGATCTTTTTTGCTAATATAGTCGCATCATTACATATTCTTACTTTAAAGAGTCCACAATACCAAGCACAAAGCTACATTTCCCTAGTCATCTTTTTGTCAACAGTTATGTTCCTGTTGGTGTCAGAAGCCATTCGTGCGCCATACTGTGTTCAGTAGAACATGAAATGGTCTCATTATGAAGGAGTTACAGTTTGACCAGAGACTGTACATCATTTCCAGCTCAGAGGCCATTTGTGTGCCTGATCAAAATACAACCAAGTCTTTGCCTCCTCCATCCTATTTAGACGTAACCCTCAGCTGCTGTTATTTCAGGCTTAACTATGTAACAACCATGTCAGAGACGTTACTATCACTGTAGTCACAGGAAGTCCTGCGGTAGAACAGGAAGGAAAACAGGAAGTGAATGCAACCAAGCTACAGGTTGTGTTGAGGCAACCTGCTTATCCTATTGGCTGCTGCCTCCTTTTGTTGTGGATACCCAGAGCGAGGAGCAGTCCATCTGACGTCAGTCCAGTCAGTGAATGGGGATGACTGATGTTCCCAGGAAGAAGTGAGGAAGTTGAAAACATGGTGTAGCTGCTTTGAAACAACATCTACCATCACCTCTACTGTACTATTGTACAGATTTATCTTGGCTGGGTGAACTGGTCAGAATTGGTAATTGGAGTAATTTTACATTGTTATGTTTCTGCTGTCTGTAAGTGGCCATTTTCAAAAAGAAACCCCATCCTAGAAACAATCAAGGTTCAATGCATGGAATGGAGTAAACAACTGAAATCCTAAAATTCTGAGTTAAAGTAGATTTTCACAGAGCTCTACAGACTGTGGTATCTAATGATGGTGATGTTGATGGATTAGTCCATCTGTCACTTTGACTGTGCATTTAACACTTTGGTTGAGAGCCATATGTCTCAACAGAAGTTACAGAGTGTTTTCATCAGTCTGATGTGAATCTTCATTGGTCCCAGATGATAAATTGTAATGTACTTGGTAGCCTCTATAACAGTTTAAAGAATGAGTCTCAGTCTATCTTTGACCTGAGCAGGAAAGAGCAGGAAAGAGCTGTCTGTGCCAATACTCGTAGACCATGCTGTGGAAGCAATACAAGGTTAAAGCCTCAATAAGACCGCAGACTAAACTAATTATAGGTCCTTCATTACCAAGATAGCATGCTGAGCAGTTGGATATGTGCCCAGGTTTTGTTATCTTGATGGAGCAGACAGAGCTCCAACCAAGACTTAATGTTTTCACACACTGTGTTTGTAAAAATGTGTGGATAATAGATCAAACAGTAGACCTCATGCAAGCATGTTTGTATATTCATACACTGAATCTTCATTTTTTTTTGTTTTGTTTTTCTCACATCTGTGTGCCACATCTGATTTATTGATAACTTCTTTTAACTTGATAAATGGCATGTGATCATAGAAAGTGTAATTTCATGAGTAAGTGTGTGTTGCTGTATTAGGCTCTGTGTTTTGCTCTAAGAGAAAATGAAGAACTCACAAGCGCAGAGTTAGAAATCTTCCTGTAGACTTTATCTTAAATTTAAAGAGTATGACTTCTACACTGAAAGAAATATCAGACAGAACTGCAACCATCTAACCAACAAAAGTCTAAATCTTCATGCTAATAAAATGTAAAATGTGTTGAATATAATCATTCCCAATAAACAGGATCATCACAGCCTGGCAGACAGTCATGTGGTTACTTATTGTCTAATAATTGCTACATTGTGATGGTTTGTTTCATGTAGGGTGTTACCTGACATGTCCTCTGAGGGTATTGTGTTGAGTAATACAAAGCCACTTTTCATTGTTGTGCAAAACACAATATACCTCCTCTTGGGTATAGTGCAGCTTGCTACCAGCTGTATCGGGGAATATCACCCAGGCTTTCAAAACCACAGCAGCGTGCTCCACTGCAACTCATGTCCGCATGTGACGAGCACTTCTGTCTGCTCTGTGGGTCGACCTGTGGGGCCATGAGCCAAGGAGCTGAAGTATATCCTGTGCTGACTTTCAAAAGAGGCACATTTTAGATGAGTGAAAAGTCATAATGCATGGGGCAAAGATAACATTTGACAAAAACAAGTAGCAATAAAACACCCACACCCACTTTACTTTATGTGACTTCTAGTACTACACAAATGACTTGTGTATTCCTGCAGTCACTAAACAGAAGCTTGCATTTTGAATCTGATATAATCTGGACATTGATAAAGTGATACTCCATTTCCAGCTTTTTGCATCACTCATTGAAAGGGAAGATGCTATCTGCCTCTGTCAGACATGTGTAAGCCAACTTCAACTTAGGAGGATTTATTTACTGATGAATGTGGTCACACTGTACAGATTGGATTTATACCATGTTGTCTGATCACACTGTAGTTTTCTGCATGTATTAACACCTTGCATTAATATGCATGTTTCCTTGTCCACCGAGGATATTATATACAAATCAGATGTTGGTGGGGGTGGGTTGATTCTGATAATATCTCAGCATGTTCTCCAGATACAGGCTTGTTTCTAAGTTGTTTTTTTAAATGGTTTCTGATGATGTCATTGATGAACAGAATATAAGGCAGTTGTGTTTATAGGGGATTCAGCTCTGAAGTTAAAGGCTCTGTATGTGCTTGCGTGGGGGTTTGACCATGGCAATACAAAGCAAACAAGCAAAGGTTAGCCAGGAAGCTGCAACTTAGCTACACTGCAGGGGTCCAGCATTGGTTTGTTAGCTGATGAATCAATTATAAAACTGCAAGCTTGTTGATGTATCAGCCAGATCAGCCCAGAAGTTATCTACTCAACACAGTAGTTTGCTACAGACCTGTCCATGTTAGCAGGCAAGCTAACGTCAGAGAGCATTAGCAAGCTGAAACCACAGTATCGCGGTAAATTTCACAGGCTTTGCAGTAATGTTAGCTCCCCTGTCCAATAGGAGAACCAGCTTGTGGTTGGTTTTGATCCTCAAAGCTGAACAAAGGTCCCTCCATGAATCAAATGCTCTGCTGATGTTGACCCTAGTTCAACACACATTTGACCAAACGGGCCTCACGAGAAACAGTTTTCTGTTCTTTGCTCTTGCATGGGGTGTGTGTTTGTTGGAATATTTCTCATACTGGGAGCTGGTCGTTTCATTATGGCAATAGACTCCATTTCAAAGTGAATGATAGTACATTTCCTGTGCTGTAGCAGTTCACAGAAGAGAGACTTTTGCTGTGGCAGGGTGCTTAGGAGGGAGCATGAACCTCACATCCTGAAAACGTGACTGAGTTCTTTCCATAGAAATCAGTCTACAGTGTGTTCCATGCAACAGAGAATGCTGGGTAATGGCCTGTTTTCAATCACGTTAATATTTTTCACACATTGGTGATAAAAAAAGCAGTTATTTTATGTAAATTGTTCTAATGGTACCTTTAATGGCTGGAGGAATTACAGGTTTTTGCTTTTTGAATGACTTCAGCATTCGGTTATTCATCTCACTGCTTTTGTTAGAAAACTTTTATCACCTACAGTGACCCAGTCCTTTTGTGTACAGTTTTGTGTGTCTGTGATTGTCTGTGTGTGCATGTACATATGAATCTCCTGCTTATGAATACAGTACATTTGTAGGGTGAAAGCAGGGTATAATGTCTATGATTACATTTATTTATTACATAGACTCTCATATATTTTCCATCCCTTTCAGGCTCGGAACATCAGGACGTCTGAACTGGCAGCCATCAAGATTGTCAAGCTGGACCCTGGTATGTTAACAGTTGACACATGTTCACAGCTGATTATTGACAGATTGATACATGGTGCGATTTTGGTCTGTCTCAGACAACAATTCACCTCTGTGAGAAAAATGTAGTGAAACCTGACCGACACTGGCTCACACAGACAGTGGAAGGGCCTGTAAACAGTCGCACACACTGGCATGTACTTGTTTTACAGTAAGCTCCACTTTACAACACAGTAATACAATATATAATGAAAAAAATACAATAAAAAACAATGATGCGAGGATAGCTTCACATTTTTCAAGTCTATCTTTAAACAATACTAACATGCTCATATGTTCATTATAAGAGCTCAGTATTTCTTCTGTTCATACTATCTGTGAGGAGATCCCTTCTTGAGGTGATTTCAGTGTGAGAAATGGAGGACAGTCTTTATTGTGGGCAAAAAGGCACTGCACAAAATGTGCATACACCCTCTTCCTGGTCTCTGCTTCCTCACTGAGTTGCAGTGGTGGGATGGTAACACAAAGAGGGAATTTTTGAATCAGCTGTTACTGTTGGATGAGGCTGCAGTGGTCAGAAAGTTGTGTTTAACGTAATGCTGAGCAGCTGCAGTGCATCACTATACTCGTCTGCCTAATTAAGATAAATAAATGCATGAATAGATAAACCAGCTGTCCTGATGTTACATGAATAATAAACCAGTCCTCCCACTAGTCTAACCCTGTGTGGTTTACCAGTCTATAATTTTCCTCCTAGCTTTATGAACTGAGAAACCACTCACTAAACTGTGTGTCTGCTCAGGTGACGACATCACGTCCATCCAGCAGGAGATTACGATGATGAAGGAATGCAAGCACAAAAACATCGTGGCGTACTTCGGCAGCTACCACAGGTGCTGTGTGTTTTCAGCCTGTCCACTTCAGATGTGTGGAATTCCCGGGATTGTTGGTGGATTTAAATATGTGGAATTTGACTTTTATTTTCCCCACACTGTTGCTGGATTCCTCTCCCACTCATTCTAGTGTTTAGTTAGATTGTTGGCACAGCAGCAGTGAATGATACTCTATGCATCTGTGGGTGTGATGCATTAGCTTCAGAATGCTAGGGAGTGTCTACTTGTGTGCGTTTCCTTTTGATACTGAATACTTCAATATTGCTTCTCACAGTTCCTGCAAAGCAGAGAATAAGCAGAGCACATGTCAAACACTGAGATAAAAGTTGTGTCTCTCTCCAGGAACACCAAGCTGTGGATCTGCATGGAGTACTGTGGTGGAGGGTCACTTCAGGATATTTACCATGGTACAAATACAAATTTATTTGAAAAATTGAAAAAACTGAATATAGGACTTGTATTGAATCAAATTTTAATGTCAGTTTTAGTACATATTTTAAAAGTGCTGCATTACCATTTAAAGAAACAGTGGTGTTTCTTACCCAGAGAATTCAGTGAAGAACAGGAAAAGCTCTTGTTAACCCAAACCTGTGAGCCTCTGGGTAGTCCTATTGCTAACCTTATGCTCACAAAGACAACAGACATATTTTCCAAATTGTCACTTGTAATCACCATATTAATTTTGAGACTTGGTGTAATTAGTGCAGATGTCGAAGTAGGTATAATGAATTTGGAAGAGCAAGTTCTACTCTGTTTTTAGAAATGTACCTGCAGGCTCTTTCTTTTTCCTCCTCCTCTTGAGTCGGAGCCATTAATCAAAGTGTTCTTCACAGTGACGGGTCCATTAAAGGAGAAACAGATAGCATACGTGTGCAGAGAAACCCTCCAGGTAAGACTTTTTAGGTGAAAGGCAGCTTGTTACTGTTGCATTGTGAAAACTCTAAAGATACACTGCTGACAGAGTGAGTCATGTGTTTTTCCCAGCAACAGAAGAGCTAAGTAGTATTTAACCTCACCAGACCACTAAATATACTCTAGAGATAAATGGCTGCTGCAGCATAACAGAGTCAGGAGCAGAACATACACATCAGACTGTCTTTATTTTGTTAGTGAGTGACCTTCTGTTCACTTAAAGTTTTCATGCTGAATTAAAAAGGAAGAAATCCCAGAGAACGACTGAGAGAAGAAAGGTCTTGTCTGACTTTGTTATTCTAAATGGACTTTCTTGGTTTATCCACATTTGGTCACATTTGCCTCTTATCTAAATAAACTGATGATTAAGAGTGATCACACAGCTAAATAGTTCACTGGCTTTGGATTCATAATGGCAGTCCTTTGCAGTCGAGGGATTTCTGGCCCACTTCACCCACTGCTAAGGTGCATGGAGAGGGGAAAACAGTCTTTGGCCTAAGAGGCACTGATCTCGTTTGGACATCTTCAGATCCTTTAGTGAAACTTGGTATACAAGTGTTGTTGTGTACATTAGAATTTTTTGTTTTGCCTCTTTTCTTTCCCTTTCATCCAAACATTTGATTTTGTTGTTCAATAAGCACCAGAATACATTATTCCATTACATCTTTTAAAACAGACACAGGAGTTTTGAGACGATGAAACCAGAATTTTAATTTGTGTTCATTTTTAATGAAATTATGGTTTGTTATAACCAAACTATAAAAGAACTGATGACTGATCACTGACTTAAACTGGCACCTAAATAATACTGCCATGGCTGCATCTGAAATAAGTTAATAAACAGCATAAAAACACACTAATCCAGGATGGATTTAAAAGTGGTTTAAAATTAAGAATCTTAGTTTCAAATAAAAGAAACTTGAAGGTAAATCAGAATTTAACCTAGCCTTGAAAATAGTCCTGGTTGTTGTTGAGCTGCACTGTTGTCATTGTGCTGTTCTGTGAGCTACAGTACAAGTAGCACTGTCTCCAGCAGCGTTACCCTACTACTACTCTGACTGCTTCTTTGTGATGTAATGAGCAGGACTGTTTTATGGCATAAGCTTTGCATCAGTGTGATGCAACATTGATTTGTATATAAGTATTTATTTACATGACACTATCCTGTTACATTATCTGTAAAGGGTTTCTCATATTATTTTTAAAACTGCTGTGATAATACCACTGGCAGAGGGTCCTGCATGATAACCTGCTGTTGTGGCCAGTTTTGTAGAGGTCTCTGTGTCAAAATGTAGTTGTAAGACCATAGACCTTATTCTTGTTGACAACTGTGCCGATTGTTAACTAACAAATTAAATCAAAATACCTGAAAATAACTGACACCCAGAAAACTTGGGGCCAGGTATCTCAGCAAAGGACTGCTGCTGGCTCCTGAGTGTTAGGAGGCAGAGGTGGCTAACAGGGGCCCAACAACTATTTTTTGCCCCAAGGCCCCGTAACAGTTTAGTCTCGCCCTGCACACCTGTATGATGGTTTGCACCGTTTTTCTTCCAGGGTTTGTATCACCTACATGAAACTGGAAAAATGCATAGAGACATAAAGGTACAGCAGTTTTTGTTAAGGTGTTACTTTATAATTGAGATCATACATTATTATACTGTTGTCATGTGAACAGATGCTTACATTTTCATGGGTGTTCTCTCTACAGGGAGCCAACATCCTCTTGACAGAGAGAGGAGATGTGAAACTGGGTCAGTGGTGATCTGTATCGGACACACACACACACATATACACACACATCTGTAGTACCTATTCAACCATCCAAACTCATTAAGTAGGCCATCTATATTGGATTTCAGCTGCCGTCAGCCCCACTGTTACCTTATCTGTCTCCTCTGTGTCTAGCTGATTTTGGAGTGGCAGCAGAGATCAGCGCCTCAGTGGCCAAAAGGAAGTCTTTCATTGGAACACCCTACTGGTAAGATGAATAGAGCTGACCTCTGCCTGTTTACAGTACCATGCAGATTGGAATTCAAGCTGCAGGCGTTTTTGCAGGGTGACGCAGTGGTGCTGTTTGTATGATTTGGATGAGGGTTGCAGTAACCAATATTTTATGCTAATATTCGTTTTCATTATATTTAAGAAAATTTATGGCCAGAAAAATGACCACAGTTCTAAGTACACAGGGTTTCCCACACAACACAACAGCTGAAACAGTGAGTCACTGTAAGAGTACTCCTCTGATTTAACAGTACACTATAATATAAGAACAGACGATACTACTGTACTCTCTGCTATATATGGCTTTATTGATTGATGTTGTTGGAGTAAGAAACAGTATAAAGAGATAGGAAACAGATAAATAATCATATATATATAATAGGTAATAATAGTTAATACAAAATATATGACATATACAGTAGTATCTATTTGTAAGTAAGGAAAATCAGAGGGGCCCAAGGATGCTGCCTTGAGGAATTTCATCAATGAATCAGACGTCCTAGTTAAACTTGTTCAGTTAAACAATATATATGGTAATATTTTATTGTTTTTCTCTCTGTTTGTGTAACATTTGATAAAACTGATGCTGTTTTAGGAAATTTCTGAGCCTGTTTTAGAGACTAAACGTAATTAATATTAGGGAATAAACATCTTCATATTGGAAGTTGACCACAATGACTATTTGACACTAAAGCATCAGTTGAAGGCCAGTGTCTGCATATATTTCCTTTTCAGGAGTGTTGTATCTGATGTTCCCCTCCTCTCATATCTTCTCTCCCTCTCTAATCGTCCAGGATGGCTCCAGAGGTGGCTGCAGTGGAAAAGAAGGGAGGGTACAACCACCTGTGTGACATCTGGGCTGTCGGCATCACCGCCATTGAGCTTGCTGAACTCCAACCGCCCATGTTTGACCTTCACCCAATGCGGTGAGTCAGCACCGACAGCTCAGACAGCTGGAAACAGACAGACGTAGCAGTGAGATAAACATTAGAGACTTGTGTTATGTAATATTAAGGCTGGCCTTGCATTTTATTCCTGGACAGTCACAACATATAAACAATTAAGACATTTTCCAGCCCGGTGACATTTAAAACAATGTTTCAGAGCACTGATGTTGATGTCCAAGAGCAACTTCCAGCCTCCAAGACTAAAGGAGAAATCCAAGTGGTGAGTTGGACTGCCTGTGTTCCTTTGAATTATATAGTATTAAGATAATTTTTTCCCTTTAATCTGATCAGTATCTTCTAGATGTACAATTCAGTCACACTGTATCTCTCCCCCCTTGTCTTCTCTCTGCAGGTCTGCAGGTTTCCACAGCTTTGTGAAGATGGCTCTCATCAGAAATCCTCGTAAAAGGCCCTCAGCAGAGACACTGCTGCAGGTTAGTCTGAATCTGAATACATTATTCAGCTATGAACAGCTGATACTTTTCAGAATAGATGTGAACATGATTTATGTTTGCCTGTGTAATATCATTGTAAACAGAATATTTGTTTAACATTCGGTGTGGGACTGTTGATGAAACAAAATAAGACCAGCACCTCGGCCTCTGGGAAACTGTGATGGGCATTTTTCACTGTTTTCTGACATTCACTAGACTAAATGAATCATGAAGATAATTGACAGATAATGAAAGTAACATAGTTGCACCACCAAATGTGAGACATGAGCAGTGATTTAGGGGTCTAGAACCAGCTTTTCAATATCCTTGCAAAGATTTAAAATTTAATTAGAGTATTAGTAATTATTAGATTGTAATAATTAATATAATAATTATTAGACAGAACATTAATTAGTTTGCAAGTTAGTGTGGATTTAGTCATTTTTCAGTACCATTTAACACATGTTCATTGCTGTAATCTGTAACCTCTCCCTCCAGCATCCATTTGTGACACAGCTGCTAACCCGTAACCTGATCATTGAGCTCCTGGACATGGCCAACAACCCTGAGCTCCACTCTGCCCACACACACAGCATGGATGACAATGATCTGGAGGTCAGTGCTGCAGTGATACCACATTTTAGATGGAGAAAAAAACAGCCGTTTTCACAGTGGATTGTGTTTTCATTAATGCTCTGTTGACAGGTTGGGGAAATGGCTCCTGACAAGATTCAGTCAGCAGGGAAACACCTGCCTGTAGAGAGGACGCTGTCTGAAGAGCAATGTAAGGACACACTCACATACCCATACAAACATGAGGACAGTTTTTAAAGGAACAGTCCAACATTTTTTAAAAATCTGACTTGTTGGGAGCTGCTCAACTTTTACAGTCTTTGTGTGGGCTAAACATATGCTTACATACAGTATCTCAGTGTATTTGATGCACGGTTATTGACCTGCTTTGGGTTAGGGGGACAGTCACAAGTCTAAATCCCAAAATTTTGGTATGCTTCCTTAGCCTTAAAGGAATACTCAAACATTTGGGAAATAAACGTATCTATCCCTTGGCAGACAGCAGCTGCTGTCTTATAATCCTGTTGAGGTTGCCAGGTTTGGTACAATATGTTCTCTTCATCTGCTCTGTACTTCACAGATGCACAGAACAGATGGATGATAAGAAATTGTTGCAGTGAATTTGTGTACAGATAAAACAGTGGAAACAACATTAAAGTGCCAAGCCTCAGCTTTAATTTGAGAAGGTTTACATTGACATAGAATTAATTGTGTGGCAGATAGTCCTTCTAACACATAACACCTAACGTGTAGGAAACAGATAGACATGAAGCCTGACACCCTTGCACCCATAGACATCAGCAGACTTTTTTTCCTTGTTGTGAGGTCTCTCTGCCTTTAGTCTGGTCTTCAGAAAGTGGAATGCTGCTCGGTCAGATTGTGACTGACTTGGCCTGTTTCACCTCTTCATCCTGAAAAGCTCTTTGGTTGCTTTAAGCTTATGTTTTGAATTGTTCTCCTCTTGAATGATGAAATGTCATCCACTGAGGTTTGATTCATTTGGCTGAATCTGAACACACAGAACGCTCCTGTATACCTCTACATTTACACTTTTAGCATGCTGATGTTAGCATTTAGCTTAAAACACAGCCCCACAGAACTTCTCCTTGCTTGCAGTATTTATGCTAAGCTAAGCTAACGTCCTGACTCCAGCTCCATGCTTAACAGGCAGACATGAGATTATCAATCTGAACAGTTCAACCTAGAAAGAAAGTGAATATGCATATTACTCAAAATGTGGCACTATTCCTTTAACTCACCCAAAACTACCTCATATGCCTGTGTATTGTTTTGTGTTGCACAGTTTCATCCTGACAGCCACTGCATGTGCAAGTGTACATGATGGCTGTGTCTGTGCATACATAAATATACTATACATTGGTTGTACTTGCTGATGAGTCGCTTCATTGTCCACCACAACCCCCGGTATTCTTTGCTGTAATCTCCATAATATGAGTAAGGACAAAAGCCTCTCAGTCAGCCTGCTGATGGCTGCCCTCGCTCTGTAACCTGTCCATACATGTGGGATGGAGGCTGTGTCAGAGGATGGCACTGACAACATGCCACTGGTGTGTGACAGACAGTGGTACTTCTATGCACTGGCTAGAGTGACTTCATGCTGATGAGCTGCCAAAAGGCATCTTGTGGCCTAAGTGTTTCTGAAGTGTTAGTCTGGCTTAACACTCTACCCAGTGCTGTATCATAAACCAGCCGAGTGTTGACCTCTACTTCCCTTTTATACAGTGTGTCATTCATAGATGCACAAACCACAAACACATACAACACCTGCACCTTAATTTAGCCTATATAGGCTTTGAAGGCTCACACCGCTTCTGCTATTACTACTGCTACTGCTAAGGGTCATAATATTACTACACAGAGCTGGGGGAACATTAATACTTTTTTGGTACTCACCAAAATATAATAAAAAGTATCAGAAACTGTCAGTTGCTGAAAGATGGCATCAAATCTGTGGCCCAATTTGTGCTCTTCTTTAATCAGACTGTTCATAATGTATTTAGGCAAAGTTTAGACATTTAACCTTTGAGAATTGTTTAAGTACAACACCTATTACTGTACCAGTGCTAAGTGCACTTACTACCAATATATAAGTAAGTTAAGAAGACTTATTTGAAGAGTTAAGAGCAAGAGTAAAGCCCTGTCTTACACCTAGTACAAAGCAACACAAAGTGGCACCAAATGTGACGCTACAGTCAACACAGTTGTCACTTTCCTGCAAATGCACCCGCGCCCATCCGAGCACCCATGGGCGTGTTAGTCTTAAAACGAGGTGCGGTGAAGTGCATTCTGGGCGCATTATTATCTGGACGTGTTGAAAGTGATTGACAAACAGTCTGAAGTCAGTGACGCAATATTTCACTGTTATTCTTTAATGGCGCATTATCAAGATTGTAATAACAGCCCATACCAGTGAACCTGCCTATAAAGGGGAATGGGTGAGGGCACTCTGATTGGTTTATTGTATGATACGCCCAAAACACAGCCATGATTAATTAAGAGACCAAGTACATTCCATTGATCCATGTGTGTGATGTTGCAGCTAAACTAGCAAAGGTAGTTTTGGACACAGCCTAAATGCACCTACTCCATGTGCTTAGACTGCTAAAATAGAGCCCTCAGAGTCTGTAGCCAGTTGCTCTGTGAGGCTGTACTTAATAGTAACGTATTAATGGTAGCATTTAGCTACAGCAAAGACAAAAAACATTTGTGATAGAAAGGCTGTTCTAGCTTCATCTGTATTTAACTAAGGATGTAAGATATAAGAGCACATATATGACCTGACATTCTAGCAGGAGGCAAAGAGATTCTTAAAGGTAAAGGGGAGACAAAAATAATGCAATAAAAGCTTGCAGAGAGCAACAGGAAATACAAAAATAGTATTAAGGGCACCAAGACATCCTCATACAAATAGAGCGCCAGTCAGAACACTGGGGAAGTTGGTGGTGAACAGCTAAGCGTTTGAATCAGGTTTCACCTACAACAATAGCCTAATATACAACAACAGATCTTCGACCAAAAAAGGACACTTATGTTCACTGTGGTGGAATTTCTGTTGCAAGCAAGTTTCAAGTCTCTGCAAGTGCTCATAGTGTAGTGAAATCACTGACTGTTGGGAAGGTTGTAAAAATCCAAAGTATGTAGTACACAGATTGGAACAAGGACATTTTGTTTTTGTCTTTATTTCATTATCGATTGCATTTTCATTTCCTCAGTTTTGACTGTAACATTTTGACGTGCATGTGGCATAATTCAATCGATTTTGCCATCCCCATACTCCCATTCAGTTTCAACCAGCAAAGACAACAATTGCAGAGATACACATACATACAGGCTGTTGCATGTTGTTGCTGAAATCCTGCATCATTCAGCAACAACATGTCAGCTAACTGAGCTGAGAGGAGACAGCAGCTTCTGCTTTCTGGTTCACTAGTTTTCTTATCCTCTGCTTCAAAGCCAAACTGTCAACCAATAGCTCATGTTCTCTGTGGTTACGTGACTTCACGCTTCCTCAAGTCAGATCTCACATCTCAGTCACTAGAGAAACCAAAGCAGGACATTTGTATGCAAGGGTAGACTGAAAATGGCACCTCTGTCTTTACTTATAACTCATTATGACTATGCAGATGTATGTAGGCCCCATATATGTATAATTTCAGATGTTTTTGAAAAAAGAATGAAATAATAAAAAAATATTCAATATTCCATAATGTCAAACCTAGAAGCAATCAACAGTGATGCAAAACAGTTTGGAAATATGGGATGTGATATTTGTTCTAATTAAATACTTTCATCTTTATTCAATGATTGATTGAAAGGAATACTCAAACCATAACAATGCTAAAGTGTTGGCTCTTTTTGTGGGGCTAAAATCACACTAAAATGGGGTTAAAAGTGGGACAGAAGGCCTGCTAAACATCAGTATGTTCAAAATGTCGTGGTGAGGATGTTAGCATGTTGACATTAGCATTTAGCTCAGATGATCAGATTAAATACAGCCTCACACAGCTGCTAGCATGGCTTTTGACCTTTTGTCTGGTTTGTGTACACAAAGATATTTTTAAAAAAATTGTCACTTTTTAATTCAGATTTTTGGAAGTTAGCTCACATCTCAAAAGTTCAGGACAAAAGGCCAAACACACTATATTTGTATAATGTGTGAGTTGTACTGTAGCTAGCTTGTGTAACGTTTGCTGAACAGTGACCTCTGTGGCCACAAGTGACAATTACAATTACAGGATAGTATTAAATGCTAAAAACCAGTACAAGTGGAGTCATGGTGTCAGTGAACTGATTCAGTAAAGTCAGTTACACAACAGTATCTGCAGAGATGACTCAGAGTTTGCTAGCTAACATTAGCCAGCATATGCTACTGGTCATACCAGACCAAATATAGTAAAAAATGTCATTGTGTTTTGTCACTTGTTGTCAGTCTGTATGTGTGTGTATGTGTATGTGTATGTCTGTTGTGTGGGGTCAGGGCTGCAGAAGCCAGTGTACCGTAGTGCCAGCTCTTTATTGATGCGATAGGTGATGTGTGGCTGCAGAGTGCTTGCTGTGTCTAGCCTCAACTACGGCCAATCAATACACTTGAGAGTTGAGTGCTGATCAATATTGTGGCCATAAAAATGCCTGGATTGTGTGGAAGCACACTGGTTTGCTCTTTATTATCTTAATCTGATAAACCGCACCATTTTATGTGACTGCTGAAACATGTTTCATTTTTATTGTGTTTTCTTTGAAGTTGACCAAGTGAAGTTTGGACCCCCACTGAGAAAAGTCACAGAACCTTATCCTGATTTGGTAAGACATTTTTGTGACAGCGGCATATACTGACGACATTCATCAGAGCATATGTGCATGAATATGACTGAAGCGTTTTGGCCCTTCTTTCAGCAAGGCTCTTATGATGATGACTGGAGTCTGTCTGGAGATGAAGACAGCTCACCGTAAGACTTTTTTTCTCCTTCACTTCATTCTGTATTGGGAATGTTATGGTTTTTTGCTGTACAGGATGCCTGTCTTGAGGCGATTAGTAGTTAACCAGAGGACAACAATGGAATTTTTTCTTTTATCCTCCTTTATCAATGAGTTGCTGTGATTATATTTTTAAAAGTGTCCAGTGAAGTACCTCCAAATCCAGAAATGTGAAATGTGTCGATTTATAAATCCCCAACAATGCCAAGTTGCTTTGGGGATTTGGGGGCACCACTGGATAGAATAACACAACCAGAGACAGAATGTGGGTGAGTTTTTAAAAGAATTAGGAACTTTTGTGTTATCAGCATTGATCCTTCTCAGTGAGACTGATTGTTAGATAATAATTTTGTCTTATTAAAGAGCAGAAGGTGACCATAGCAATCTTTAACTGTAGCAACTAACTTTTTTTTTTTAGCATGAAAAGATTAATTCCAATTAATCACAACTTAAATCTTACTTTTGTTGTTTTGGCCATCATCTCTACCAGTTCTGATAATATTGTACACACCCAGGTAATCACTGCCATCTGAGAACATGGCAGACAGGACAAGAAACAGCAGCAGTCAGGTTGGAAACAGCAATCTAGATGATCTAAACCACTGATTGCTGTAATCACTATACCCCAGTCATTACTTCTGTAGTCACCACAAGGTACAGGGACAGACTTTGGAGAAGCTCAGCTAATTTTAAAAGGTAGTAATCATGATGTGGTAAATAATATACTGCAACCACATTTTGTCATTAAAAAGAAAATTAACTCACACATAGGATTACAAACTGGTGCCGGGCTGATCTTCAGTATATTTACTGGCACAATACTAATGAGCTAGTAGCCTTGAAAAGCCCACAGTGCGGGACATGCCTCCCTGCCAACGTGTGTCAGCTCTAAAACCCAGACAACACTAACTGTGATTTACACTGAATGAAAACAAGACAGACATATGCAACTTTGGCCAAACCTTATGAAAAAAAGAGACTGACCCAAACAGGGCCGGTATTTTAATGCCTTTATTTGAGGCAACAGTAAAGAGATTACAAGAAATAAGGGGAGAGAGAGAGAGAGATGGGAAATGACGTGCAACAAAGATTCCTTGACTGGACTCGAGTCAGGGATGTTGCGGTTTCAGCAACAGGGCAATCCATAGCCACCACTGAGGACACTGAGGTCATGTCCTTACTATTTTGGGAGATGTGGAGGTTTTTGCACCCTGTTACTATGTCTAAGTTTCAATTTTGGTGGAAATCAAAGGATAATGTTCAGTGACTGTATCGGTGCTTTGGCTTGTTGGTCATTTCCTGTGGTTTTATATGGAAATATAACCATGTTTTACTTTAGTTGAAGGAGAATGATCGCAGGTGCCATATCTGAACTTGAAGGTGTGTAACAGACTTAACTATCAACTTTTAAATGTTTATGAAAACTAAAATTCCAGTCAGAAAATCACTTATCATCCACAAGAACTGCATGTAGGACATGACCATAATACTTATAAAATCCTGGCTACTGCCCCTCTTAGCAATTAACTCTGTGAACATAATGTTTTCATTACTGATAGTAATGATGGCCAAAAATGAGAGTATAAGAGCTGTAGAAGAGTTGTAGTAAATCAGAATTATCCTTTAGGACAGAATCAGCAGCTGTTTGACTCAGTCCAAGTATCAGCATCATGATCAGGCTTCAGAAACCCATAGGAGTCGAACTCTGGTTCCTTCCCTCCCATTGTTATGGGCCATTCAGGCCCATAGTCAGATAAACACCAGGTCTTCCTGTTGCAGGAGCCTGTTGGAATGTGTGGAGCAAGCTCTGCAGCTGAGGTAGGACACATCCCTCACCTCCAGCCTCTCCTAACAGCAGTGTCCCGCCATTCCCACATGAATTCACCTGAAATAAACTGCTTGTGATGATTTTTATTATGTAAATATCAGCTAATGCCAACATCTGTGACATAGTCAAGGGGTTTGTGTTCATTCTCCACTAATTCCATCCCCAAAACCCAAAGTCCGGCTGTACCTCTATGTGAACTGGATGCGGTTCTGATTGAGCACAAACCCTCTGGTTCTTAGCTTTTTGAGCTTTTTGTCTGCTTTTTTGTGGTGTTTCCTCCAGTTTTTTTTGTATGTGCTGCTGTTACCCCGCCCTCAGCATCTTCAGTATCTGCCTTTGTCATCCATTTTGTTTGATATGATGATGGTCTTGATTTGGATCTCATTAGATGACTTGATTCTTAGATATTTTTGAGTATGATCAAACGTTGTTGCTCCTTTCTCTTTCAGGAGTTTAACCATTAAGAGGGCGCCATCTACTGATGTAAGTGGTCACCATACAACTAAAAACCAGAGATATTTTCCATCTGTATACTATGTACTTTCATGTTGTATCCTAGGTTTGAGTATGTATACACCTGCAAAATAGAAAAGCACAGGCAGTTTTTTTTTAAACATATAATTATTTATCCATTAATTCAAAATAAAAGGCTAACATTAAAGCTATAGAACAGTGAAAACTGTGAATTTGTAATAAATACTGTAGGTGTTAATTGTGTTTGTGGCCTTTCCACCAACTCTTAAAAATAACGTCAACACCTAATCAGTGTGCTGTTCTTTTAACTGTAAAATCTTTATTTCCTGCTATAAATTGCTTGGTTTAAGTCAGTGGTGAATTGCTGCATCAATTAAAGCTTACAAATTATTGCTACCTAGTTAAAATGGTAAACTGTGACCCTAGCTAAGCTGAGCACTGCAGGGAATATTACTGATGCCTGTCATAAAGAATTCTAAACAAGTTGTTCCAACAGACAGCGAAGAAGAATGTTTTTCACATTTCAGCATCAGAGTCAGTATAAAATGCCCTGGCTTGCACAGCAGTATATTTGAGTCTCAGTTCTGATTGGTCAGTGGAATATTTTGATCACAGAAAAATATTTTTCTCAGATTTTATATTTTGTAGGGACATTATCTTTTTTAGTCTTTTTTGTTTGCACAAAATACTAGAGAAGAAACAAAGAACATTCTTTTCAACATTATGCACATAATACACTTTTGTTCATTCATATTATACTATTCTGTTTCTGATAATATTCTTTTTTGCCAAAAATATGTCCTAAAATATCACGTCATGCTCAGATATTAGACAAATATAAGTACACAGGTTTCATGGAGTTCCTCTGTTGGTATTTTGTGGAGCTCACAAACAGGTTTGGTTGTTGTATTGAATTTACTTGATGTACCTGATATGAAGCTGTATTTCTTACATGCACAGATGTTCTATCAGTGCTCACTCAACCTTCATCAAACCAAAGCATTTATTTCATTGATAGGTTAAATGTAGCTTTTCCTCCCATTAGATCCATACACAATAATGAACATAATCTAGATCATACTGTATGAACTGTCCAGTCCTACACAGTGTGTCAAGTAATTGACCATATATAGCAAATGAGAAACATCAGCTTATGATAGCTGTAGTGTAAACCTGCTTGAATATGATTCAATGCTGCTACTCAGCAGGGAGCCAAAAAGCTGGTTAATCAGCCAGTAACTGTGAAGCGTGAATAAAGCAGCTGATGCCAATCAACTAATGTAAGTCCTTCCTGAACTAACATCTTGCTTCCTAAAACCTGAGGAGTCTGAAAGTTTTCCAAAACTCTTTCTTTTTTTAAAAGAAAATATTCAGTATCCAATTAGTCCAATCTGTTTTTCTCAATAGAAACAAAGTGTGACAGTCTTGCCTCTGCCTCTGGTATTATATTTAGGTCTGGTCAGACAACCATACAGGTTTTGGCCCACCACAGCAACTCCATGTGGCATGAGCTGCTGACTTGCTTAGATGGTTGCTGGGCAGATTTTAACCCTATAGCACACTTTCTTTTGAGAAATGAATATCCCCTCCAGCAAGAGTTTGCAGTGGGGCAGTATCATTCAACACTATCAACAGACTCAGAGTCACAGTGTCCACAGATGGCATATATATTTCCATTCAGCAAAACCACAGAGAAAGAGCATCTCTCCCTGCGTTTCAGCCAGGCTGACCCAGCTGTTTTGACAGGGGTCATACCTATAGATGTTGTGGAGACTGACCCCTCAGACTGAGTAATGTGCTCGCTGGTATTTTTTTAGGGAGGCAAGAAAAGTGGCCTGTTCAGTCCCTCTACAGCCTCCCTGCCAGCCTTCAGCTCTTTAGCTCCCAGTACAGAGGACAGAGACCTGACGCTGAGACCGAGCTGCACACTGGGCCCTGACACCGCCACCACCGCTGACTCCACCTCCACCACAGGTACGGCACGCTACTCCATCAACGATCATGTTCTATCTCCAACATGTCAACCTTTAGGCATTGAAGAAAAGCTTTGACTTATATGTAGCTCACAAAGTGAAGACTGAGTCCAACAAAAATTACTTCCTGTTCCTCTCTCCTGTTTTTTTTTTTTTCATTAGTCTTGTCCAGGTGCTCAGCCACACAGGATGTCAGACAGCGCTGCAGTGACTCGTGTCTGCCTGTGGGGGATGCTGTAACAGCAGAAAAGAGGAGGACCACCACAGTATCCTCTCCAAAGAGAGAGACACCACTGTCACCTGAATGGAGCACACTAAGGAAAAAGACTGAGGACTCTGTGAGTTCACCTGTATCCTCATATCAGTAGTTAAGATCAGTAAGCTTGTGTGATTTGCTAACCTAATAACTTTCTAATGATTTGACAAATAATGTAACCAAACAAGATGTTGATTTGTGTCTGATGTGCAGTTTTTATCTGTAACCCTTGAACTTTCTAGAGGGCTGATTGTCATGGACTTCCTCCTACCCCTCAAGTCCATGTAAGTGTGAAATCTAACAGCATGTGACCTACAATGAAAAGTTGACCACTGGCAATGCTCTGATGACTAACAAGATGAGTTTTATCACATAGCATGACACAAACTGTACTAGGAAATGAAGCCTGCTGATGAATATTTTTAGACATCTAATGCAATATTTTATACACATTTTTCCAAAGTTCAGTCTGATATCAGTGAAAACCTCAGCATCCAGTGAGTGCTTGCTGATATTTGGGAGTCATGACTGTGTAAAGTAGCCTAGTGCAACTTAAATCCAAGTTATTATTATAATACTCATACATGCTTTTTATTGAAGTGGATGTCAATAAAACCATGACAGACCATTAGTGATTCATTTGCTGTGCTGGTTCTGTAGATGGGCGCCTGCTTTTCTAAAGTCTTCAATGGTTGTCCTCTTAAAATCCACTGTGCTGTCACCTGGATTTTACCCAAGACCAGAGGTAAGACAATAAGGTCCAATAATGCTTTTATGCCCTCTGTGCCGGCAATATCCGTGGCCAGAGGCATTGTATTGTCGGGTTGTCCATCCACCTGTCCATCTGTCTCACTCTCATGAATTCATTATCTCAGAAACACCTTTAGAAAACCTCTTCAAATTTATTTAAATCAAGAATTTATTAACAATTTCAACACACATGTATATTCTGGTCTCTTTGCCTTACGGTGCAGAACAAACTTTACTTATTGTCTCTTTAATTAACACTTCTCCTACTTAGATCAGTACCTTATTCTTGGTGCAGAAGAGGGCATCTACACACTGAACCTTAATGAACTTCATGAAGATACACTAGAGAAGGTAAGAAAAGGACCGATCCATGTATTTAATATGACTGTGTTATACTGGACTGTATACTTTAGTATAACCCAGTGTGAAAATGAATTATTATTGGACATCATGTTGGAACAGAAGATGGCTCAAGAACCAGAGGGGCTCTGGCTTTTTGTGGAACCTCAGATTCAGGAGGATTCATGTGGATTCTGTACTGGCTGTTGATCAGTTCTTCATTTTTTAAAGGCCTATGAAGAGTTTATGGGAATTTTCCATCCGGTCTACATGTGCTATGTTGACTTGGAGAAGACTTATCATTGTGTCCTCAGGGAGCCTTGTTGGGGTACTGTGGAAATACTGGGGGTGCCAGGGTAGTTGCCACAAGCCATTTGGTACTTGCAGAACAGAAATGAGAGATGTGCTCACATTCTGAAAAGTAAAGCCAAGCTTGTTCTAGGTGGGTGCTGGGACCCACCAAAGCTGTTGGAGTAATTGCACTGATGGATTCTAGGAGCTGAAGGTGAAGCTCTTGATTTCCAGATTGATCTATGTTCCAGCCATGGTAGTGACTGAAAGAATGATAGAGGTGCTGAGGCATCAGAAATTAGTTTCCAAGAGAAACTAAACTCTTCTTCCAAGAGAAGAGCAACTGTTTTTTCTCACTGAAAGAAATCAGTTGGTGTTTCAGTTTTTTGATCAGGATGCCCTGCTGACATTTACCTCTTGAGTCTAGCTCAAACCCAGGACACCACAGACGGTTTACATATCCCAACGGTCTTGGGATGCTTTGGGATCCTTGGAGAAATGTCTTGTGAGAGGGATGTTTGGCTGTATGATTTGGGTTTTGGATTGGCTTCAAAGAGCAAACAGAAACATGTTTCTCCGTCTATTGCAAAGCAGATATTTCTGCAGCTGAAATTTAAATGGTTAACATAATGACTTCAGATATGAGGAGATCAGTGTAGAGATCATAATATTGATATAGTAAAAGTCAAGACTCCGTTGACTGTGTGTCCTTTCTTCCCACAGCTACTCCCTCAGCGATGTACATGGCTGTATGTTATGAACAATGTGCTGATGTCCGTATCAGGTAACAAATCCCTTCAAATGATGGTTTTGCCAGAGAACACAGAATGCTGTATATTATCTGCTGCTCTAAGAAAATCTCCATCCTGCAGGGAAGTCGTCCCAGCTTTATTCCCACAGTCTGACAGCTCTCTTCGAACAGAAAGGACATCTGCAGAAGAAACACAGCAGTTTGTCACTCGGCACAAACCGTTTCACTGAGAGGATCAGCACCAGGTGGGACAGGACATTAGTTAGACTTTGAAATTTAAGTGAAAAATTTGTATGAGTCATGGTATAGTTGTTGTATTTCTGTTAGCACCAAACACATTCTCTCCTGGTTTTAAGTCAAAGTTAAAGCTGTTTTTGTGGATTTGTTTGTTCTCTCTTGATCCACAGAAAGTTTGCCATATCTGTGAAAATTCCAGACACTAAAGGCTGTAGGACATGTAGCGTAGGTAAGTGGTACAGAATTTACTCTGTTTATCTCCCACATTTATTATTATTATTCAGTAATAACAGTAACAGCTCCGCTTTTTTCTTTCTCTCAGCAAGAAACCCATATACAGACAGTACGTTTCTATGTGGGGCAGTTCCATCTGGACTTGTTCTTCTGTTGTGGTATGAGCCTCTTCAGAAGTTCATGCATCTAAAGGTTTGTATAAAAATGTCACACTTTGAATGGTCTTGGTTGAAATATAATGCTTTGTGTCTTGCTGTTGTAGGGTTGATATATTTTATATGTTGATTTTTGTGTTAAAATCAGCTGTGCTAACCCTAACCCTCCCTCCTGGACAGATTCATTTTCAGGTTTAGTTCCTCCCTGACAGTTCCTCACTGTTGCACTGTGAACATAATTCAGTTTGCAGTACATGTCAAATTTATTACATTTTGACATGGGCTGCAATTACTGCATACCTAAAATCTGAGCTTTTCTGCCTTGTATTCTAGTTAGAATATGTGTTTTTACATGCACTGCATTTAAACAGTATATACAGGGTTTTAGAAAAGACCTGTAGTTTCTAGAAAATGCTAATTGTCTTAGTTTTTACTATAATTACCTTCTGTGTTACTATGCATTGATATGTAGTTTCAGACATCTCAGTTTTGTCTTTACGTGACAGTTTTCTTTATTGTGTGTTGATGAGTGGATGTCTCAGGTTTTGTTTTGAAGAATAATGAATGTCCAGCCAGAGGGTAATTTCAATAAACCTCTGAAGTCTTCAGTGACCAGCTTCAGTCACCAGACTTGGCTGAGTATGCTCACATTAGCTCTGATTTAGCTTTGTGGAACAGCTTAATCCTGGTCTGTGAGGTTCATTTAAGTCAGGCTTTTTACAATAAGCCCTGGTTTTTCTGCTTCATAAAACATCCTTTTGGTCTTATCAATTTTGTCCACCTCAAAAATGTGGCGATTTTTCAGTGTTTATTGTTTGGAAAAACATTTTGATTGAAATTGATTGGAAAAAAAAAGTATAGATTTTTGAGCTCTGTTTTCATGCAGGCACAGTTTGCAGCACCACATTGCATGGTCATGTAGTTTATTATCTCAGAATAAATCTGTGTATCATATCACATTAAAAGCTTGGTAAACAGACTGACTTTTCAGTGTCTCCTGAATTATTCCTTAAACCACTATTTGTGGTGCTGATTCATACTGTATCCTCATTCACTACAATGGTGCCGTTAGTCTGAACTGTTCAGACAAACTCTAAATCAATCACATTCTGTTCTTTCTTTGTTGCCATGTGTTTGACTTGCAGCACATAGCGATAAGGCTACCGGAGTCTCTGCCAGTATTTGAGCTGCTGGTGTTGGTGACAGATGAGTTTCCCCAGTTGTGTGTTGGGGTGAGAGACTGTAGCAACGGGAAACCCCCAACCAGCCAACAGCTCAAATTTGATATTATAGAGCTGAACGGCACCCCTATTTCAGTACCAGGTAGGACTCACCGCCGTGTTTCTTTACTGCTGTTAATGCAGCTCAACTCAAAGCTTAACTAAACTCTCCACTTTGTCTTTCTGTGCGTCAGCAGATAGTGGAGCTCTCAGGGCAGCACAAGTGACCCAGCTGGACAGAGACACTGTCCTCATTGCAGTAGACAGTAAGTTACTTCCATCTCTGCTAAATCCTCATGCCATCTTTCATACTCATTCATAACATACTGTGTCTTAATGTTGATGCTCACTGGACAGAAACTGTTAAGATTGTGAACCTCCGAGGGCTTCCATCCAAAGAACTGGCTGCTGAAATGGTCTTCAACTTCCCCATTGAAACACTAGGTAGATACATTCATGTGAAAAACACAGTGAATGAGGCTTGATGTTCCTGCTGACAGTTGAGTGACATAATATGTTCTAACAGTCTGTTTACAGGACAGTGTGCTAGCTTTCTGGAAGCATGGCCTTAAAGGGATGAGTTTTCATTCAAATGAGGTGATTATCTACGAGATTTATGTCAGGCTGTGACTAAGGTGATGTCATGTGTTTGTCATTCATTCAATTTTGCACCACCATGTCCATAAAATGCGGAATTTCATCTTTGTCTGCAGATAACGCAAGAAATTACAGATGAGAGTCGAGTATTCAGAGTTTTGGGAACAAACAGGTATGTTAACATTAGTCAATTTCGATTCAATTCAATTTTATTTATATAGCGCCATATCACATAGCAAGAGAAGAACATAGCATAACACAAGTTCCAATAAAATGTAAGGTGATGCCAATAATAGAGCAGTAGTAATGATAGTAGTGATAATTAAAGGTTAGGTGCAGTTAATGGTGATAAGATGGTAGGTAGAGGGAGTAGTAGTATTTATTTTTGATAGTAGTATTACCAGTAGTATTATTAGACATAATAGTAAAGCTGGTAGTAGAACTTGCATAGATAGTAGCAGTAGCAGTGGTAGTATAAATAGTGTAGCAAAGCAGTAGTATTAATAGTAGTAATACCAGTAGCACTGGTAGTTGTAGTGATTTTAGTGGTAGTATAAAAGTTAATACTTGGTACCAATAATAGTAGTAGCAGTCTATAAATATAATATAAATAATAATAAACTCTGAGTCAGATCTGCATTTCTTTGGTTGCCTTTGATTCATGCTCTCTGGTTTCTCTGTAAAGGGACATCATCCTTCAGAGCACACCAACTGATGACCCCTCAGCACTGAGCAACCTATACATTCTGACTGGACATGAAAGCAGCTACTGAGAGCAAATGGGTCATCCTCTTCAAAAATCACACTGAAGAGAAGATGTCTTCTAAAATCATGTGGTAGAAATAACGTCTTTCCTGACTAAAGCTGTAGCAGACACCAATGCCAACTGACCCCGCCTACTCTCTTCTGTGAATGACAAATGTCAGTATGGTATTCAGTTGCCAACTGAGACTCAGACTGTATTTGGTTGGGCAACACATGTAAAAGACTGAGAGACTTGTCAGCATGCTAAGTGAGCTTATGTAACTCTTATGTGTTCTAATTAAAGTTGGAAGAGGCAAGATTTTCATGTAAGAGCAGTTCATCCTCCCACCCTCAGTCAAAGTGTGGCTGCTACAGAGATGATAGTTCCATTCCTGTTAATTGAGATGCCATAGATCTACTGCTGTCAGTATGGACCATAGACTGTAGAAAAAATGGACATAACATCTGTGACACCACACATAATCTTTTGAACTGATGTTTTGAAGCTTTAATTTGAGTTTACTGTTTGCTGTCATCTGTCAGCAACTGGAACCAGAACATTTGGTCAAACAGACCTGAGAGAAACTGAGGAGGGATAGACTCCTTTTGACCATGTGAATAAACCTTAATATTCCCATGAATGCACAGTATTTGTCAGACACATAGTAGACAATGTGAAAGAATTAGAGTTTTTAAAGGGACCTCTGTGGAGTGTGAGCCTCTTAGAACATCTAGTGACCATTGGTGGTACTGCAGCTTAAAGCACCTGGGCTACAGCTTGACTAATCAGCTATAGGGTGTGCCTTTTTATGGTATAATTTTCTCCGACATCATAATGCTGCATTCATGTCATGCTGAAGTTTTGATCACTTTACCATTTCACTTTTTTTTGTTTATTTACCAGTTTCCAACTTATAAGAACTGTTCACGTCAACATCCATGTCATGATTACAAGTGAATATATCCAAGTTGGTGCTTAATGATACAGAAGCCAAAGTTTGTCTGTCAAGGTAGTTAAACTCACATGTAATGGATATAGTGCTATATTGTCAATGCACAATGACGTGAACGCTCCCATGTCATAAACACAGATCTCTAACATTCATCTGATATGACTTAAATGAGACAAGTGATTTTACCAGAAGTTTCTTCCTCAACCTCAGAAAGTTAATTTTACAATTTTCTTGTACTTTATAGTGCCACATGGGATACAAAAACCTGTAATTAGAGTCACCACCGTTGACTTGAAAAGTGGCTATAAAAAAGTATAGCAGTCGTAGTATGTGTTTAATGTAACATTACCATTCAAAATGAACATCAGAAGTTCACATTAGCATAACCCCAACCTCTGTGTGTCCCACTGTTCCAACTTTGAAAAAAAAAAAAAACCTCTTGGGAAATAATGAGTGCTACAGTGTAGGATTTGACCAAATTTTAACCCCACTTCATGGTTTCACTTAGATTTCAGCACACACTGTAATTTTACAGAGGACCTCCTTCATTATTCTCGCATAAATCCTGAAACTAAAAATGTATCAATTACAGTTAGTATGAGGCTTTAACTTGGATACCCTATGCTGTAAGCTATGGTGTTCAAATTTTACCTCCCTGGTCAGTGGCTAGAAACACCCAGTATCATGTTTTGGATTTGTAGAAAGAACAATGAAAGAAACCCTCAACAAGAAAACACATTATCTGGTTGAAGCTAGCTTGAAAACGCAACAGAATGTTATGTAGAATGTGTGTGTGCGTGTGTGTGTGTGTGTGTGTGTGTGTGTGTGTGTAACCAAATTAACTTTTCAAATGTATATATTTTAGACCTTATATTTGAAAATCACATTTAAATGTATTTTGACATTTGTGAATGTGCTAGCTTAGCAGCATTTACATTATGTGCCATCATATTTAGAAAGCCTCAAGTTGCTGAATTTAAAGTATAATTTCATTGCAGTCAGTTACCCATGGGTGTTGAACACAGCTTAAACCTGTGTCTCTCTGTCACTCCTCCAGCATCATTAATAACACACAGACTAAATGTACATTTTATTACATGAGGTGCCATAGAAACTGAATGCAAACAATTATATGTCTGCTTGTTTTACAAAAATGTAAATTCCACTACATTAGTTTAGTGTGCAATTTTTTATGTTATTTATGGAAAGGAAACTGTGTAACACTGACCTTTCCCTGAGAAATACTTGAAAGGCATAATATGCATATGGGTATTTGTTTTTTAAGATGTTTTTATCGTTACTGTATATAAAATGTATGTATACAGCAATACAGTATGCTCTTACAGTATGGATGGATTGTAATATGCAAAATAAAGATTTTAATATCCTTTAAAGCTAAAGCAGATTTAGATACAGGCTTCGGAAAGTATTCAGACTCCTTCACTTTTTAAGCACTTTATTGTTCTGTATATTTAATTGTAAATTGATGAAACTGACTTTTTTATTTTTATCAAGTTACAGTCAATACCCATGATGACAAAGTGAAAACATGCATTACACTGTCTCTCATTTACAAAAAGTATTACAAAGTACAAGCTTTGCCTACCTGGATTTGGGCAGTTAATCCATTTGTCCTGGCTAATCCTTTTATGTTTCGTCAAACTGGATGGGAAGTATCTGTGAACTGACATCATCAGGTCTCGCCACAGATGTTCTGTGGGGTCTGATTTATGGAGTGCTGTTGAGATGGTCGTCCTTGCAGCAGGACATTTGTTTTCTCCATAACCTCATCAACTTGGACACTATTGTTACTCTGACAGTATCAAAAGTTTACGAGGATTATAAAAACTGATAACTGTTATTGAATCTGACTAACTCCCATCCATTTGTAATTAAATTCCTGGTATTCCTGTACTGTTGGACCTTGTTAAATGTGAGTTCCCCATATGTTCTTACTTCATCATGTACTCATGCAATTTCTCAGTTAAAACAGCTTTGTGCCAAAAAACTGTCAACAATCCATCGTAATGTCAGGCCTCCTGTTTTTGCTCCTACCAACACATCTGCAATTAAATGATACCCTGCTCAATATCATTCTATATCAGGGGGAAATGCCAGAAGAGTTGGCCAAGAGCGCTGGCTCCCCAACACTGCACTTTTCACCTTTACATCTTCAAATGCTTGGTCTCTGTAGGTGTAGCTGCTTTTGTATAAGATATGTTATGCTGATTTCTCACAGTCTGTACTCAATTGGCCTGGACAAAGTGCTCAGATCCTCGAACACCACCACATAATCTCCTCACAGTTATAACATTTGGGAAATTCTGCCTTGCATACAGACATGGTCGCTCCTGCATTTTGAACATCTACATTTAGAAGAACCAGCAGTTTGTGTTGAAACATCTGACAGTGCAACAATAGTCTTAAGCACTCATGAAATGCAATGGTTTCAAGGTAGTCTCTCTGGCAAAACATTGTCTGCAAAAAAGAATTGCAATTTCCCCTGTCCTTCAGGGGATGCACCTCTCTTTTGACTTCCCTTTCTCCCAGAATACATACTCCACTGCCTTCCACCCACCTCCTTAGTACCGCCTAACAAGGTAACTGACAACTGTTGAATCCTGTGGCTGCATTCTCAAGTGTACCATACATGAAAACACTCCCCCATAGACCTCACAGGGAAAGTAATTAGTTGGGGTTCAACAAATTAAAAGCACAATATTAAATAAATGTTTAACTTGTATCAGTCCATTATGTCCAACTTTACATACACTTTTCAGCGTGTATGTGTTTTTCACCTTAGTGAAGGAGATGCATGCCAGATCCTAATTTCATTGATTTAAATCTACACAATAAATCGTGCAATTTAGTGAAGGGGTATGAATACTTGCATGCAGCTACATCCTAATCTTTGATAATTATCTCACCCAGGCATCCTAACACACAATTACAGTGTGTACATCCACCCAGTAAGAGGCGGTAATGAAGCAGGATAAAGAAATAAAGGATAAGGAAGTAGAAGAAATAACAGCGCCATTTCACTTTTCATTCATTGGAGTTCGAGGCCTTCAGAGTTATATAGGTGAGTTATTGGTTTTTAGTTTGAAATGTGAGGGGAAATGCATTTTGGGAAGTTGATGGTATACAACTGTAATCTTACCGTTGTTATAGATGTTCTCTGTAAAGACGTCGACTGAATAAGCGTATAAGTTGTTAGCTAAATGGCTAACATAGTAGCTTCATAACCCAAACACAGAACGCCAATACACTGAAATATGGACACATTATCCACTGAAAACTCTACTGAATTTTATACAGAACGAGCGAGACGTTCAGAATGTAGCGGCAGGCCAGTTAGTTTCAAGGTATTGTAACATACAACCAAAAATAACAACAGCGTTGGTGTTAGCAAACAAGCTAGCACGACTTGCTAGCTGACGTTAAGCTTATTCAGAGATGACATGTTTACTTCTCTACGCGAGCAAACATTAGAGTGGACGATGTGAAATTCAAGCCAACGTGATGTGTTTCGAAACTGTATAGAATATTCGTGAGGGTGTTTATGTCAAATTCGTATCATGGGTGCTGCAGAGCCAAGAAATAATGCAGTACATGCAGCCTTGTAATAACAAGTAGGCAGCAGTTCGCCCTAAAGCTGCTAGGTGCTCTCTCGCCTCAACAGTATACCTCTGCCATGCCGGAGCAGCAGGCGGACGCTGGTGTAACCCCTCGTTTGACCCTGTCATACACTCTAGGTTCACTCAGATCAGTAGAACTGAAGTACACTGGTTTGTATTTGAACATTTAGTATTGCCCTGCGTGTGTGTGTGAGTGACAGTGTTTGTGTGTGTGTGTTTACGCGTACGCGTTTTGTTACCTCATTGGGTTTTTCTCTGGTATAAACACTTGTTGGGACCAGTAGTCCTGATTGGGGCCAAAGCCTGGTTCTAATAAGGTAAAATGTCATTTCTGAGGTCCTGGTTAAGTTTAGGAATAAAATGTGAAATGAGATTATGTTTAGGTTCAGGTTAGGCATGACTTGGTAAAGGTTAGAATTGAGATTAGGCTGTGTAAATGCATATTACATTCATTTTTATAGTATATTAAATTGCACCACTTTATTGTTCACTTTCGCTCATTTGAAGTTGGTTGTGGTTATACAGTAGTGACTGAAGTATTTTTCTGAATCCTCTAGGATAAGCAGAACGTCATCATGGTGAAAATTTTTATTGGCAATCTTGCCTGCAATACCACTGCGGAGGAGCTGCGTGAACTCTTTGAGAAGTATGGCAAAGTCTCTGAATGTGATATTGTTAAAAACTATGGTTTTGTACACATGAACAACATGTCTGAAGCGGAGGAGGCTATTCGAAACCTCCACCAATACCAGTTGCATGGCTGGCGCATGAATGTGGAGATGAGCAAAGGGAGGCCCAAGTCCACAACCAAGCTCCATGTCAGCAACCTTGGTGAGGGGGTCACAAGTGATGTCCTACGGGCCAAGTTTGAAGAGTTTGGCTCAGTGGTGGAGTGTGACATAGTAAAGGACTATGCCTTTGTCCACATGGAGAGAGTGGAGGATGCCATGGATGCCATCAGTAAGCTGGACAACACAGCCTTCAAAGGTGAACTCTTGGCCAGTGGAGCACTAAATGTCTTTACTGTCTGTAGATACGAATTTGGATCCTGTTCTGTCGCCGTAGTGCTCTCCTGACAGTTAAATCCACTAGCAGATATTTTTCCACATAAAGAGAAAGTATGGATAACCTTTGGATATGGATAACCCTCATTGACCAGGTGGACTGACAATAATCAATTTTAAGTTTGGCAGTCTCTTGTAAAACCGGTGACAGTGCAACTGTTGAATAGGCGCTGGCATGAAATCACCTGCACCTGCTGCTGAAGGTTATTTCGCTTCGCTCAAGTGATTGTCCATCAAATGCATATAAGTTTTTTTTTTTTTTTTTTTTTTTTTTTTTTTTTTAGTCGGTAAGAGGCTTTTCGTGTCAGAACCCCACGGTCTCATGCGTGTCTTCTCTCTCCTTACAAGGCAAGCTGATGAGCGTACAGCTGTCCACCAGTCGGCTTCGCACTGCCCCAGGAATGGGAGATCATACCGGCTGCTATGTCTGCGGGAAACATGGTCACTGGTCGAAAGACTGTCCAGTCGGTAGGAACGGTAGCCACGGTGATGGCACGAGAGGTCGCAGTGGCCGGGCCCCCCCACGCGGTCCCCCAGCTTATGGCAGGGGCAGCTACGGGATGGCTTCACCTCCAACAGCTGATTACATTGGTGGCTCTGCGTATAGTCAGGGTAGTTATGTTGGTGGGTTGCCGCCTCCCCCTCGTAGGCTTAGTGGGTATGGCTCTGAGCTGGGGGATAGGTACGTCAGCAGAGCAGCAGGCTCATATGCAGAGAGGTCATCAGCTTATGATCATGACCGCCTTTATAGTAGTGTTGACTATTATGAGAAGTACAGAGCTCGCCCTTATGGCTCAAGCTATTTCGAGGATCGTCGCATGTCCTATCTCCCTCCTCCCCCACCCCCTCCTTCCTCCCTTTCAAAGCTCTCCTCCAGTGTAGATCCATATGACCGTCGGCCACTGCCTCCACCTTCAACAGCCACTTCAGCTGCCGCATACTATGCACGAGACCGCAGCCCGATCAGACGAGTACCAGTCTCTTCGGCAGGGTACACCTATGAGCGAACACGGCTGTCACCAGTGTCCTCCAGGAGCTCCTACGCTGTCCCACGACCCAAGGATCATTATGCGCCACGATATGCGCCTTACTAAAACCATGGTGCCAAGGTGAGCAACACAGTATGACAGTTTATTTGATCTCTCAAGAGTGGGACATTTTACTGTAAAACGTTACTGGTCAGTGTGCCCTGGGATCTTGCAGATTTTTTTAAGGTAACTCAGTCCTTTGAAGCTGTGCTGCGGATAATCGGGGATTGAAACCCTGTTTCTGAAAAGGGATTGCTTTGCTCTCTTTTTAGGTCTGTTTGTGAACTGCGGGACTTTTCCTTTGCTGTTATTTCTTCAAACTACATGATTCCATCAGTCTGCGCAATATGTGGAAATTCAGTTTGGAAATTGTGTTGGCATCTTCAAGGCACCTGAGATGTCACTAGAATCAGATGAATCGTCCTTTTAGTCACATTCACATATTCTGTTTTCAATAAGGGTGGTTTAGCAAACTGCACTGTTTGACATTTTCAAAAACAATAATTTTCTCACTTGCTCCGCAGGTTTTCAGCTCAGTTTTTAGCCATGTCCCTTTTTCTTACTTGTGTTTCTCCCTCACATGAAGCAAATTGTTTAATTCAGCAAATGTTGTAGTTTGGCTTTTGTTTATCATTTAGAAGAAATCTGGATTTATGCCTCTGTATAAGGAGACTGCGTCATGCCTACAGGGGCTACGTGCATAGACTCTTAGATAGTCTACACCGTAACTGATGTTCACCTTATCAAAATTTACATCAGGGCCAGGGCTTTGATGGAGAAGCCATGTGGAGACAGCAAGAACTGTGACTGGCTGCTGGTGTTTTCCCTACATGTTACTGATTCAGATGGAGTTTGTACAGGAGGGGGATAAAAAAAATGTAAGCACAGTTACTGTGAAGAACATAAAGTACGATATGGCCAGATCATATATATTATGTGTCTAGCCTCTACAGAGGTGATATGAATGGGTGAAACCCAACTCGAGTCTCAGTCAAAACTGGTGCTGTTGGTACCTTACCTACAGCAGAACTCCTGTTAACCCCTTGCATGGACTATAAATCTAGTTTAAGTGTTCTTGTTCCATTAATATATAAACATTTTCTTTATTTTTTAATTGGGACGTGGGTTAACCCCTGTAGTTAGCTGTATCAGTTGCTTATAGTGCAGAAGAGCCTTATCTTGCATCTCTGCACACATCTGATATGATCTGTGTAAGTTATATGGATGTGGATTAATATTTGACTAAAACATTTTCCAAAAATAATTGTTGTCATTGGTGACAAAGAGTGTGTTGTGGAGGTCTGTGATTCTTCAAGTATATTCTGAGACCGCTAATACCAGTAGTTTCCTTTGTGCTTGAAAAGGTAAAACACTGTAAGCTGTCTTGTTTTGGGTGGAAAAGAAAACTCTTTGCCCTCTACAGCACATGAATGGACATTGATTCACACTGAAAAAGACAGCAGACAAATTAATCCATATCCATGCAACTGACCTGCTGTTCAGTCAGAATACAGATTCACACTTGTGATGTGTGAGAGAAAGGTAAGACAAATGATCTCAAACATTCCAGCCTCTCATTTTTTCTAATTTCAACATGTTCAAAAAGATAAAGTTCATGAATTTAATAATACTTGTTCAGGTATCTGCTTATGTGGAGTCAAAATTCTTGAAATCAGTGTTGTTGAGTGACACCAAAAGAAGAAAAATGTCTGACAAACATTGTGCAACAAAATAACATAACTATGTTTTCTTCCCACTTACAAGGTTGCACACTACAGCTCACAATAAAAATGAATCCTTCAAACCTGGGTTTTTAGCCTGGGACGGACATGTCTTGTATCTATATAATGCAGCATAAGCAGAGAGAGAGAAATGTGAGGCAGGACTCAGGGCTTGGGCTGTATAAGTCATGAGGCACTTGCTTTGTTGAAGGTGCCTTTGTTTGTTTTGCATATTGGTGGATTTGAAGTTTGTATTTTTCATACTTGCTGTAAAAGTATCAGCATACATTAAAAATCTAAAATGAATAAGATTTTTAATAAAGCCAGAATAATTTTGGTCTCAACATGTTTCTGTTCTTTGTTTGAAACTCCATTTGCTGATACCTTACTTTGGCTGTAGGTGCAATAGGACATTTCTCTATAACACATTATTTTATTTTGCTATTAGCATGAGGATCATGGGTTCACAACGTTATCATTTTAAGGGCAAATGTAAACTGTAGATACACAGTGTATGTAGGTTTTTATGTAGATCACATCAATGGATAGGCACAGCTCAGTATTTTTTTGGAAAACCAATTAGGGGATGAACTGAAATCCACATACTGTATTGATGTAGAAGTCTGAAACTAATGTCATCAAACAGTTGTGCTCATTGATTTGGCCTGATTTTCAGTAATTAGGAAATCTGACATAAGCATTTCTGTTGTTTTAAAGAATATATGGTCATGTAGCCCTACCAGAAAGTAGTGCCTACACAATACCACACTTACTAGATAAGTGGTTACTGGCCTAAGGGGTCAGAATAATTATTGGTGTGGGCAAAAAAAGCCCAAAAAAAAGCACACACACAAACAAAAACTATAACTATAACTTTATGATTTATGATAGCAAGTAGATACTGATTTATTTAAAGGAGTCATAAGCACAAAGAATTTGGAGCTACTGATCTAGACCTAGTTTTATCTTTCAAATAATTGCAGATACAACAATATTAGTGGCAACAGAGTTTTTGCAACAGGGAATGCAAATTAACCAATATTCTCTCTTGAAAAAACACTTGTTAATAAGATTGTCTAAACTGTTATTTGCAGTGGAAACCCATTGACACAGAAAACATATCTGTTCAACAGTTACGATATACGTGATTATAGACTTCTGAAACTAGTGGCTGTTCAAAGACAGTTTTTTTTTATGTAACTGTGCAGTTCATATATGGGAAAACATCAGAATTAAGATTTTTTTTTTCATACATTAACTGTGTAAGATGGCAAAAATGTTAATACATTTGTATATAGATCAGACAATAATTATGTGATATTTTTCCATCTAAATTACTAAACTACTTCCTGGATTTGTGGCCTCAAGTAAGTCTACCCTAATATCCAAGATGTTCTACCTATTTTTTGCATTTTGATTATTTTCTTTCCTTTGTTTCCTTCATTCTGTCTAATGTAAACACATTGGCATAGCATTTAGCGTTGTAGTCCCTCCCAAAAAGTGCTAGCCGAGTTAGCTGTAGCTATGTCTTTACCATAGAGTTTGCCTGGTCACGCGCTGGTAATGTAACGTCAGTCGGTAAAGCAGCAGTCGCCATTTCATTCTCCGAGGGTCGAGACACAATTTACAGCTGCAAAAGGTAAGAATTCAAGCACCACAATATGAATATAAACCTAAAGGTATCTTGGTTATCAAAATTAGCCGATGCACTCCGGTTACTGACGTTATCTGGAACAAACAGAGGTTCTCTATCATGTATGGATAAGCTAAGCTAAGTTAAAGACGTTCCATAGGTGTGCAACATATTTGTCAAAAGCGTGGTGAAGCATGTTACGCAACTTTGTTACCGATTAAAACAGTGATGTACACTTGAGCACTGTTGGGCAACATTTTTGTTAAGTCAGCTAAGTTAGCAGCGTTACTTTCTTTCTTAGGAGCTAAGAAGGGGTTAGTGAGCTGCAGAGCCACGATGTCCTGCTTATTCTGTGAATGGAGAAACCAAGCGAGAGATGGGTGTGCGACATTAGTGTCTTTGTAAAGTGATTTCATAGTCATTGGTGACGAAGGCCTGTTGATATTAGCCAAAGATAACTAATATAAATGCCTTTGACGTTGTGTATACGATGCTAGCTGAATATAAACAATTCAACATCGGAGTTGTGTTTTGCATTAGTGTACACGTTATTTTATTCACAGTTAAAATCGAAGCTCATCGTAGCATTATCACCACGACCTGTTGGTAAATTTATTCTTGAAAGTTAAACCCACTCGTGGGACGTTTCGGCCTCGGTAGTTCTACTTTCGGTGTGTTTTGGTCTCACACAACCATGACTAATTATAGATAGTTTAACAGCTCTAGCTCTTGATTCAAACATTGTGAAGTCCCCATACGACTGTTACAGCTATTGACACACAATTGGTTCTACACAAAAAGTCCAACTGCAGGCCATAAAATAGTATTTTTATGTCGCAAAACGTTTGTGCCCGTGTAACAGGTTATTGTCTTCTCATTCTCACGTTTTCGATGTAAAATTTTAAACAGTCTCTTTTCAGACGCTAGGACTGTGATCAAAACAGTTTAAAAACACACACCTTTTCATTTTGGATGCATTTTTTTAGGGCTTGGGCACAAAAATAGTGTTGTCTGGTTGCAGGTTAACAGTGAAAGTAAAATTACTGATAATGGAACATGGTAACAAAATTCTTCCCCAGTATATACTTCATAGAAAAGAGGCTGCAGGGCACTCCATAGTGGCAGGGTTACAATCTCAGGTTAGAGTCATTTATGAAATAAACTGCTGACATTCTGCAAACAAGCAGCTCTATTTCCAGCATTTAGCCACATCCTTTTTGCACTATTATATGCACTAATATTCATATTGATGTTTTCAGTGTTATTGTTTGGAGACATATGATGACTGCGCACAGCTGACATCTGTGTAAAATTCTCATTTGGGTAAATGAAAGGGATAATTAGACTATATAAGATAAGATAAGATAGACTTTATTTATCCCACTTGTGGGAAATTCACGTTACAGCAGCAAGAAACAGGGGTGACCAAAATAGAAAAATAAAAATAAAAAATATAAGAAAGGCACAGAAAGGAATTTAAAAGGCATACGTTTAATAGCAGAACCCTAGCTTTTTAATTGATGTTGTTCTATGTTCTTTGGTTGACAATTTCATGGAGGAAAGTTTTTTAGGAAATGAAATGTTATACAACATAGGTTAATTTTCTGTAGAACCCACTGGTATAAAAGTCTGCTTCCCTTTAGAGATTAATCATCCCATTTTTCAGAAGTAATCTTACTTAAAATCTCTCACTTAAAATGTCTTCTATTATTTTGAATTCGATGATAAAGATATGTGAAGTCACTTACAGGACAAATGATACAATGAGGGTTCATTGAGGGATTACTGCCCTAGTGTTAGAATAAAACTCAATTTATGTGTTACATTTTTCTCAACCAATATCAGTAAGATCAAAATCAATACATCACAGCTATTCAAACAGGAACACTTAAGTTAAATTGTTTTATATTCACTCAGGTAAAGAGCAAAGATTTTCCAAATCTGAAATTCAGAGGCAAATTGTGGTACTTAAAAAATAGAATCACTCTGGATATTGGTACTGTTTGGTGGTTATCCATTAATCATTTGTTTTTAGCAAGTTTCATCATGTCACAGATTATAATTGTGATTAGAGCAATGCAGTTTGCAGGATAGTCTTATGAATGCATGCAAATTAAGACACATATTTCTAAAATAAGAGTAATATCTTGGATTTGGATTTAGGTTAAATGAACAGTACATGGTTGTTTGATTGTGTCAGTAGAATTGTGGTACTAATAATCCTGATTTCCTCTCTTTCTGTAGAGACGTGACAGCTCCACAATGGTGAAAATATTCATTGGGAACTTGTCACCAGACACTACATCAGATGAACTCCGCTCTCTCTTCTCCCAGTATGGCAAGATTGCAGAATGCACTATTGTCAAGAACTTTGGCTTTGTGCACATGGATGACAAAGCAGAGGCAGAGGAAGCTATCCGCAACCTCCACCATTATGAGCTAAATGGCCAGCCCATGAATGTAGAATTGAGCCGCGGCAAGTCAAGAGGATCCACCAAACTACATGTTGGCAACATTGCCTGTACCAACCAAGAGCTGAGGGCCAAATTTGAAGAGTTTGGGACTGTGTTGGAGTGTGACATAGTAAAAAACTATGCTTTTGTTCACATGGAGCGAATGGAGGATGCCATGGAAGCCATTAATCAGTTAGACAACACAACTTTTAAAGGTGAACTCTCGGGCTGGGGTTAATGGGGACTTTACCCAACATTAAATATATATAGTATTGAGAATATTTAACTGTGTTCTTGTGAATTGACAGGTAAGTTGTGGATGCATTGCAGGTGAGTTAAAGGGAAAGATGAAGGGATAACGGTGAAGCTGAAGAAAGCAAAGCAGCCATGAATACTTTTTTTTTTTTTAAAGCTGGTATCCGTAATGTCATTGGTAATCTCCATCGGTGTGGTGGATTGTTGTGGCACTTGGTTGACTTAGCTGTTACACCTGTTCTGGGTGTGCAAGTACAGACAGTGTGGAAGGAATGAATAACATACCATATCTTTTTTACATATTTTTACAAAGCATTCTCAACTACCTCCATTAAAGGCAGAATGCGCATGCTGATCTCTTAATGCTTCATTTAGTTTCTGCACACAGATGTGCTCACGTTTGTCAGTGCGATCATACATTTTGGGCTGCACGTGCACAGTTCGCGCGAACCCTCGGCAACATGGATAGGTGACAAAATTTACATCACACGGTTAAAGAAATTAGAATTTTAGCAGTCAAACTTTGCTGACTTAAATAATTTTTAGCACTAGAGAATTTAAATAGTAGGCAAACTTGCGACCTTCCATGGTAACTCAGACATTTGTGGTGTAGTGCAGTGGCACATCGGGGACTCACCAAACTCTTTCTGTCAAGTATAAACAAACACATTTCACATCAGAAACAGTTCTGATCTAATTACACCTGTTAAACATTCACAGTGCTGGTGGAAAAAGTAAGTGAACCCTTGAATTTAATAACTATTCAAACCTCCATTGGTAGTGATAACCTCAGGCAAACTTTTTAAGTCTCTGTGGACCAGGCCTGCTCAGCTTTTAGGAGGGATTTTGGACCAGTCTTCCTACAGAATTGCCTCAGGTCAGATTCTGAGGATGTGTGGTGTGAATGTCTCTCTCTGTTGAGTTAAGGTCTTGGTTCTGAATGAGCCACTCCAAAAGGTGGATGTTCTTGTTTGGAGTCATTGTGTAGTAGATTTACTTTGATGTTTAGCAACCACAAATCATGATGCCCCTTCCACCGTCCTTCACCGTTGGGATGAACATCTGTAGTGTTGCATGTTTTTTTCACACAGCTTGGTCTTTGTTTCATACTTCCATCAGTCCACAAAACATTTTCCCAGTTGTGCATTGTCAGGGCACTCTTTGGCAAACTTCAGGCACACAGTTGCTTCCTCTGTGGTGTCCTGTGGTGGACACTTTGCTCTATGCAACCATTCACAAGAAGCACCTGCTCCAATGATTCCTTTAAGCCTTTAGCAGTAACTGGGTTTCTTTGTTGTCTCACTGAACATTGTGCGCCGTGTCTTTTGAGTCATTTTAGCAGGGTGCCCACCTCTAGGGAGAGTAGCCACAGAACTAACTTATTTCTGTTTACTGACAGTTCATCTGACTGTAGACTGATGAGTGTCTAAACTCTTTGAGAGGACTCTATAACCCTCTCCAGTTTTATGCTAATCAACAATTTCTTGATGGTAAGTCCTCTAAGATCTTTTTTGCAAGGCATGGTTCACATCAGCAGATGATTCTTGTGAATGGCAAACTACACATTGTGAGTGTTTTCTCTAAAACAAAGTCTAACCAACACCTCCAATCCGGTTTCATTGACAGGACTCCAGGTTTACTAACTCCTGACTCCAGTTAGCTTTTGTTGATGTCATTTTGTGCTATAATTCCAAAGAGTTCACTCTCTTTTTCTTGTCACTGTATGAACATAACTGAAGCTGCCTTTTTTCACTGCAGGGAGTGAAATATGGAGAAAGTTACGGATTTCAGCTTTAATAACTGTACTTTTCAATGCTCAAATTGTAGGCCATGTCCTAGTGCTATTTTTTTGAGTCTAATGCAGTGATGGATTATGCCAGGCAGGAAATGTCAAATATATTATTTGGAATAAATGCAGGCAAAAGTCCTTATTGAGTCTTTTCTTTTTAAGGCAAACTGATGAGCGTGAAGCTTTCGACTAGCCGCCTGCGTACTGCGCCGGGAATGGGAGACAGATCGGGTTGTTATCGTTGCGGGCAGGAAGGCCACTGGTCCAAAGAATGTCCTCTAGACCAAAATGGCTACCACAGAAACGGCTCAGAGCCAAAGTCTGATGGATATGATGCCTCGAGATTTGGCGGGCATGGTCGCAGCAGGGGTTATCATCCGGACTTCAGTGGCGATCCAGATTATGGTGGTGGCTATGCTCCTGTACATGTTTTTTCCCGGGGTTCTGGTCACAGCAGCAGCATGACAGGGTACAGAAGGGGTGCAGGCTACGAGAGTGCAATGAGATACGGGCTGCACCCGGGTTATGGCATAAGCGCTGTTGCTGAACATAGCATGGCTCGGATGTATGGCAGCGAGGCGGCATACAGGAGCAACGGCTCACTCTATGGCGCGGTACCAGCCTACCCGATGCGACGGTCGCCTTACGAGGAACGGGATCCGTACGGGGTCGTGGACTACTACGAGAAGTACAGGGCCAATTCTTATGGAGGCAGTTATTTCGAGGAACGCCGCGCTGTCCCCTTGCCTGCTCCATCAACATCCTCCTCCACAACTATAATAAGGGAACGTCTCCCCCCCTCTAGCCTTGACCCATATGAGTGCCCTCCCCTCCCTCCTCCACCAGCCCCAGTCTCCTCATACTATGCACGTGACCGGAGTCCGATTCGGAGAGCCCCTGGCGAGGCAGATGGATATGCATATGAGCGTTCGCGCCTTTCCCCGGTGTCCACCCTCCCAAGAAGTTCTACCTATGACCATTCGCGGGAATCCGGCGCTGAGCGGGCACGATATACATACTAATCCTTACGTAGTCCCATACAGCCAGGTGAGAGCTGACTGACATTTAGCAGATAGGATAGCCTAAGTGCCATTGGAATAACCGGAAATTAAATGTTGACCAGTAACATAAGGGGCAAAAGTCAGCCCTCTGTATTTGTGAGACGTGTGGATAGTAAGGGTTAGGGTTACAGTAAAGCTCGCCAGTCATAAATAACCTGCGACTAGATTTCAGTGTGAATTGTTCAATCCATTCACAGTATGCTGTGATCTCATCCCAGCTACAGAATGCAGCACAACCGATGCTCAGTCGATCACCTTTCACCGTCTTATTTACATGTTGTGGTGTTGGTGCAGTTCTGAGATGGCTTAGTCTCGTGTGGATATGCAGATACTGGGTTTATCTACAACCTGGTTGACATCCATACATCATACTGAATAAATATTTTACCCTCTGAAAGTAGCTATATGTTCATACACTATTTAGATTAATTTAATAGAAACACATTAAATTAGTGCATGGTGCATGTTTTAAAGGTGAGTCCTAGGGTTATGTTAATTCGTTAAATTCTTTTTGGCAGCATTTAATGTATGAATTTTAGTGTATTTGTGTTAATGTGGGTTTACACTGTTACTGCATACGTGAAGCAATGATGAAACAAATCTGAGTACTGTATGTTTCATCACTTACATTGTTTAACCCATGGACTTAAATGTCACACCTGTACCAAATATAGACCTGCACAGAACAAAACATGATTATACTTTTGTATTTGGGTTTTATCAAACCTTTTGTGAAATTACAGCGACAAACTTCTTATCAAACTGCATTGTGATTGTCTTTTTTTTCAGTAGGCACATTACTTAAGTTTATTTTCATTGCTGTGATAAATATGAGGCTTCACATCTTGAACATATGTTGTAGTTTCATAAGAAAATGACCTCAATTTCCTGTGCTGTCTGTCTTGAATTCTATTAGGTTAAAATTAAACTCTGTCTAAACTCTGTTGGAGACAGTGACCTGTGTGTTTGTTGTGCATAGTCATCTAGTAAAGTGTTCCATGTATGAGTTTGATTTTTAGAATGAAAAATAGAAAACTGTAAAATTTGATATAAAAAAAACCTAAAATAGAATACTTCATTTGTCAGATGAATGTATAATTGAGATTTTTTACTTTTTAAAATTTCCAAACAGTGAAATTGAATTGGAATGTCAGTGTTTTACTATTATACAATGATTCATTTTATTGATTATTATTTGTGTAGCATTGATGTGAATGCTGCATGCAACTGCTGTAGATGTTCAGGGTTTAGCTAATTTAACCCTTAAATGAATACCTTTGGTCTAAAGCAACCTGGGACTGTACACCCCCATCTAATTCATTCATTTCATTGATGTATTTTCTTCTCTTGCAGCGCAGCACCATGGTACAGATAAGATCACCGAATTGTACTCTAATCTTGGCATTAAATATGCTGATATTTTGTTAATGTTTAATAATAAGCATGGTTATGTAATTACTAAAACTAGACTTTAGATTAGGAGGACTCTGGAAGACAGCAGCACTGTAATCTGCAGAATACTGTCATTTTCATTTATAATCAGTTACTGCACCCTGGACAGCTGCACAAATACAGATGGATATATTCTAAAGGCAGAGAAAGACAGAGATGTCTGAATGATTATCAAAGCACTGCATCTGAGAGGGGTCTGAAGAAAATAGTCTCCAGAGGTGGAATTCTTTCCCAAAGAGACCTGTCTTCATTTAACATACTGACTCTCATACCTCAGACCTTTTGGCATTTATGATAATAGTTGCACTGATGGCTTCTCCAAGAAAACCAATGGCTTTACTACCAGCAGCAATCCCAAGGTAACCAGAGAGTAATATGTTGAAGCAATTCAGTGCCTGAATGGATGTCCAGAAGTTGAGAGGAAATCTTGGCTCAGAAAAATGACCTATACCATGTCATGTGGCATGGTGACTTTGCGCAGCGCCGACGAAAGTCAATGGATGTACATGATGGATGTGTTATACATCCATGATGTATATGCATCATTCATGCGAAAGTCGGACAAAATTTCTAACAAACGTGCATTGTCTTAATCCCAGTATGCACTAGTCAGCGCTGCGCAGCGCCGCGCCGCTCAAAGTCGCACGCACCGATAACACAACGCAAAACCCCGTTCAACAGAGGCCAGACCATACTAGCCCGTAGCCCGGGCATGACGTCATGATGATGGGATTGATAGTCATACAAGCCAATCAGTAAACACAATGAGGACAACGAAACAGATTTTGCCCAATAGAACCCGGCCTCTGGAGAAGGCCTTGGTATGGCCAATAGGAGTACTTTGTTCTACTACGGCTCATCCCACGTCCATGGGATCATCCTTTGTGGTTTTCTGTTGGGCGCCATTTTGATTCAAGTGTTATCAAGGGGGGTTAACAGGCGTTGCTTTGTTACGTTTTGTCTGTTTTAACCAATTTATTCTAGAGTCGACTGACGTTTGACAGATATTAGGTCATTTGAGTACACCGAAAATGGCCACAGGAGCAAATGCAACTCCTTTAGGGAAGTTGCACCCCAGTATTGGTGCTAAACGAGGATTTGACGCCGGGCCTGGTGCGGGGAACGGGTTGATGCCAACACCGGGGCCGCCCGCATCCTTTCCTTCGCTACAAGGTTTCCAGCCTTCGATGCCAAACACATCTTTTCCACAGTCACATCAGTTCAATCCAGGGACAGGTTTTTCGACTCAGGCTCAACAACAACCAGCTGCAGCGGCCGGACTAGCCAAACCAGGTACGTTAACCGAGCTTCCGCTAACGTTTGATGCGGCACGAGTTTACGCTAGCCAGCTAGGTAGCTAACTAACATGGGTTAATGGTTTAAGGCCTCACATCAAGCCTTGGCCTTGCACGAAATGGAGACAGTTCCGCTAATGTTAATTAGCAAAACGAATGTTTCTTAGTAGCTAACGCCCCTATATTCGTATACAGTTAACGGGGGTTACACTCTACCCCCCTCCAGTAGTAGAATTTGCACATATTGTATTGTAAGGATAATTAACGTTCTAAACGCAATGTTATAAGTGACACATACTTTTAACTCAACCAGTGCAACATTCCCGCTTCATTGCTGCTTGCTCTGTAATGTTTTGTTGAGTCTATTGCGATGAGTTCCCCTTGGTTTCAGGTAAAGAATGTAAAATGAAAACCCCCCTTTACTTCCAGCCCTCCTCCTTCTAGTCACCTGTGAGACGTTATTATATTCTAATTTCCTGTTGTCTGTACCCATAGTACAGATTTGTTGAGTGGCGCTTAAATTGACATTCATCCGGTAACGTTGCGCATAGAAACTACAGCTAATATGCATAAAATCCACCGTTTCTCTTGATAGATTTCGGTCAGAAGAAACCAAGGAAGAAGAGTCGCTGGAGCAGCGAGACGCCTGATCAGAAGACAGTCATACCGGGCATGCCCACTGTCATTCCCCCTGGATTGACTCGAGATCAAGAGAGAGCCTATATAGGTAAAAACTTAATAATTATCTCTTATTTATTAAAGTTCACGTGTTAATTATCAATGCAGTTTTGTCTTATTATATGTCTCATCAATTCCATCTTTTTGAAGTTGTAGTTTTCTTACATGATGCCTACCAGTATTAATCTTATACTTATTCACTGTTTGCTGAATTCCCAACAGCTAGAGCTCTCTAAAGGCACCCACAAGATGTGTTACTAACTAAAGGCTTTGAATCACATTTCCTATCTATTCATCAGTAACATTACTGTGTTACACAAAATAAGAAATGTATAATTTTGCTCCAACTGTTGAGACAAAGCAATAATTTGATGAGCAGTGATTTGAACTTGTTGATGTAAGGTGTTAATTAAGGTCATCTCTCTTAATGGAGGTAAAGTGGTTCTGCTGGTCTCTGTGGTCTTACAGTTTGCATACCATTGGGGACCCATTAGCAAGAGGAGTTTGAGATAGATTATTAAACACCACTGCTTGCTGATATCTGTCCTGAGCTGCAGGTCACTGTTCACTGTCTTGCCTGATCCCTACACTTCATCAGTAATGTTCCCGTGCATGGAGACGTTACTCATAATGTCCTAACATGCTAAAGTATGCTTCTGTTTATATTGGTCTAAGTGTGGGCAATGCTGCTTCAATGGCAAATCAATCCAACATATTTAAATCACCAACAAGATTTTTTTAGTGGGCATTGCAAATCGGGAAATACTTGATCACTGTTATTATGCTCTTAGTTTGGCCTGTTTAAAAAAAAAAAAAAAAAAAAGTTAAAGAATGATCATAGCTAACACACTGTTTTTAACCACAAATGCCTTTCAGCAGCAGTGTAGCACCAACATACTGTCTTCACAGGCCCTCAACTGGGTGTTCTGAAGCAGATAAGTCCTTTTTGTCAATAACTGACATTGTTATTGATGTTGTTCACTCATTGGTAATGGTTGTTCTTCCTTGGTATGTAAACATTCATTTGTGCCCACCTTCCCTTGTCATACTTATCATTTCCTTTGCTCATGTAGTAGATCCCCTAAAACAATCCAAGGGAAGCCTTTAAGATGAAATTGCTGTGAGCCACAATTCACAGGCCCTGTATTCATCTCTATACTCCGGAGTAATCGTTTCAGTGATTGAGTGTTTGGGGGGTGTTTCATTACAACTTTCATAATGTGCATGAGATGACTGATTGATTTATTTTTTCATTGCCTTCTAAATGTAAGAATTGTTTCTTTGTCACTGCAGCCCCTCAGTGTTAGATCTGTGGAGTGACAAGAGAGTCTTCACCTGTTTTGTTATTGAAACTTGCAAAACGAATAGACCAATCAGTGATTTTCAGACCCACTGTGTCCTTAAAATGCCAAAGCCTTTAAACACAATATGTTACAGTATGTGAAACCCTGTTTTCATGAAGAAAACCTCAGCTCGGGTTTGAAATACTAACGGTATGGCAGGCATTTTTAGGAATCATGGTCTAGTCATTTACTGACATGTTGCTATGTTTAATCATTGTCTGAGAAAAGCTTAGTCCTGTTTACGCTAATGTAAGTGACCTCTAGAACATATTCATATTGGGTAATGTCTGCCTCTGATGTCTTCAGAAATGAGTAAGTGGTTGTATGTTTTAGAGTCTTCCTAGATGCTTATTTGATCTCCTTTTGTGTTTTATTTAACAGACTCACCATTTGTTTTTACCTTAGTAATGAATGAGACCGTGCTCTTTGTGCAGAGCGTTGTCTCTCTGATGTTGTTGTGGTAACCACATTTCTCTCCATCCTTGTTTTTCTTTCCTAACCTGAATTCTTCCAGTCCAACTGCAGATTGAAGACCTGACTCGTAAACTGCGTACAGGAGACCTGGGAATCCCTGTTAACCCTGAGGACAGGTCGGAAAAAGATTAAACCCACGAACAGTAACATTTTCTCTACCTTCTTGACTTTTTGGAAGACAATGTTGATTTTTCAGTATGTATGTGGTTGATAGCCTAAATCTCAGATTGTTTAGTAATAAACTGGCAGAAGTAGTGTTTAGTTAGCTATTTCCTAATTGAAAGGCAGTGTTATTTAAAATATTTGAGCTTTTCACATTGCCTAGTGCTAGAGGATAGTTGATCTACATTAATATATTTATGAATTTCTCAGTCTTGTAATCATTCAATCACCAGCAAGTGTACATGTTTGTGCATATACTGGTACTGATTGCCTTAGCAGGTTTTATTTGTGAATTGGCAATGGTAAATTTTTATAACTGGGCACATAAAAATTATTTTATTAGAGTTAGGGTTAAAAATTATTAGTTTATTATGCAGTAAAAAATTTAACATGATGATAATTAAGTAGAAATGGTACAGTGGAGTGTAAAAACTTGCACCCAATTGATGTTTTTAGACCATCTTTAATAGTACTTTTTTTAAAATTGGATATATGCAAATACGCTTAGGTATCCGTTTATTTGGAACACCTGGCTAAAACTAATACAGTCTAAAACAACACCCCTGCAATAAAGCCTCCTTCATGAAGCTTATAATGTTCTGTCTTTGTTGAAACTTTGTTGAAGAGGTATTGATTCAACTGTACAGTCATTTTGGAGGCTGTAATTTGTGGTGCTGTTGAACTGTATTGCATTAAGACAAGGTGTGTGTCGGTTGTGTAGTCATTGATTTGAATGGAGGAAACAAAATAAAAAAAATATTTGTCAGCACCTCAAATTACAACCTCAAATGATGACACAGTTAAATCAGTACCTCTGAAACACTGTTTCAACAAAAACACTATATTATAACCTTCATGAAGGAAGATTTATTGCAGGGGTGTTGTTTTAGACTGCATTACTTTTAGGTAGGTGTTTGTAATAAACTGACAACTGCGTGAGTTGTGAATGTATTTTTACCCAAGACAATGAGACAGTTTTTGCAATTGAAATGAAACTAAATTCTTTTACCCATTTTCAGTTTATTAAATAGAATTCCATTTTCTAATTTATTAAATTGAAAGAAATTTGCATTAAAACATTTAGCTAAAGTACATACTTATATAAATGTTTGAAAATTGGAAATATCTATATGTATATATTGGAAGTATGTACCATGTAGTCAGTCAAAACAAATGCATACAATTAAACTTTTTGACTGTGGAAATAGTAGTTTGAGCCAAAAAAGTGTCTACTTTATGGCTTTTTTTTTTTTTTTTTTTTTTTTTTTGGAACTTTCAATGAAATCTCATGGTCTCTAAGAGGAGGGAGTTTGCTCAGAGCAGAGCAACTGCCATCTTCTGAGGAAGATAGTGAGATGTGGCTGAAAGCTCCCAAAACCCAGAAAGTAGACCTTGAGCTTAGTCTGTGTGTTTTGCTTTTTCTATTTTTATTTAATTTATTTTTGTCAAACAAATGTTAACAAGTTTATATGATCTCTGTTTCATTGTGATGTAGTCTTGGGTCAAAAAAGGCAACTAAATTAATTGGAAATAATTTTGCAAGAGGAAGCATCCAAAGTGGAAAGGAGCAGGAGGGTATGAATGCTTGGGCAACCCACTGTATATAGGTCAGTGTAAGTTCAGATGTCAAGTTAGCAAGTCACTGCCAGAGCCAAGATGACTAAATATTTGCACCTTTATACTTACTTGTCATTTTACTTGAAAGTTTAGTGGAGTTGCTGCTTCAGATTTAGCCTCCTAGTATTTATGCCTCATTGTTTCACCCACTGCTTGTTTGTGTCTGATGTAGAGTGCTGTGTGAATCTATACATGATGCTAAATGTATTAAGATTTTCCTCTGAAACAGGTTTGGGTCAATACACCTTACTCTGTAAATGAGTGTAACCCTGATATTTAAGATAATGTTAACTTTAAAGTTGACACAGATAAGATGCATTGGCTCTTTTGGAAAAGTGAATTGGTAATCAAAGATTCACACCTATCAGTTGATACTGCCTTGCCTGACTTACACACTGGATATTATATAACTATTTTTGACAATGATGGTCGAGCTCATGGCATGTTGCCAACATCATAATATACCAGTGTTTAATAGATTTTGTCTTAGAACTAACAAATGATTGGTCATTGGTGATCTCTGGTTTTCCCTTAATGTGGCTTTAAACATTTCCACGCAGGGGGAAGGGGGGCATGTGCCAGTTTTCCCTCTGGACTCTCGAGGTCTGGAGGAAAACTGCCAGAATTGTATGTGTTCTGGAAAACACAATGGCCAGCTTATAACATAGTTTCCATAAGGATCTGTTCCCGCAGGAAGTGGCTTGCTCTCAAGAGTGTGTGAAGTTGACCTTTGTTAGCTAGAGTCCCTGTCGTCTGCACACTGTGTAGAGTTTCTCATCATAATCAGACATTTCCACAGCAACCAAAAAGTTGATTGCAGAGCTGCAGCACTCTTATAAATCACTCCCCAATCTAATGTGACAGAACCAACTGGGGGTGTTTCAGGTTGTCACCGTTGGAAGTTTGAAGCATAAAAGGAAAAACCTATTTTTTTTTTTCCCTCACTCTTCACATCACATGGATACAAATGTGGCTCTCAGATGGGAGAGCATAGGAAAAGGTGGATATCTAATCTTAATTCCTTTTCTCTAACCCAAATTACCCCACGTCAACCTAACCCTTTTTCAAGCACAGAGCCTCCTTAACGCAGCAACGCAGGTTTTCAGCATCCAAGGGGAGGTACGGACCTCTCCCGCCACGTCAACACCAAGCAACTCTCAAAGCCAGCGTTTCTGCTTAGGATTGCGAATTTTGCTTTGGTTTTCTATTTCTTACCTCCAACTTTCCTTTCTTGTAGGCCAACAATCCTGTATGCAGGTTTAGTTATGGCCGTTTATTTGTTTTTTTTCCTGTGTGGTCAATGCCCCTCCAGTGTATTGGGTTAATTACCACTATACAGCTTTGGTTGCCCCCTTTTACCCTGAATTGTATAAATGAATGGACTCTAGCCTTTGAAATGTCAGTGCAGAGTTCCTACAACGTTTTCTTTTTTTGAGTTTGCTCTCGCACTGGCAGAGTCACATAGTCTATCTGAATTCTTTCAGTAGATCCAAATTTCCAAACCAGTTTTTTAAATTTAACTTTATTCCTATGACATGTCAGCACCCATTGATTCAAAATCCCTACTGAAGATTTGTAGCTCCTTAAGACTTAGTTAGCTGTAGGAAGCGTGTGTAATTGTTAATGGCAGAGCTCCACTTCTAAAAAGGTGTTGATGATGTCTTTCTTGTCTTTTGTCTGCCATTTTCAGGTCTCCCTCCCCAGAGCCTATTTACAACAGTGAGGGCAAGAGGTTAAACACCCGCGAGTATCGCACACGAAAGAAGATCGAGGAGGAGCGTCACTCCCTCATTACTGAGATGGTTGGACTCAACCCTGACTTCAAGCCTCCGGCAGACTATAAGTATGATTTATTTATTGATTTTACAACAAAGTGTTTTGGAGTTATTTGGCTATAGTTACTTTAGCCAGTAAAGTAAAAGGCATATAATTTTAAATGTTTCCTGTGGCCAGAGGCTGTCTAGATGCTATATGACTGAGCAACCAATGATGATGGCAATAATGATCTGAAATTATACAATGTTGGTTAGAGAGGAATTTTACAAAGAAATCTAGCTACGTGTAGTTCAGCAGATGTAATTTCACATCACAGCAAGAATGATTACAACAAATGTACAACAGGAACCATTTTGCTACATCTGTATGGACTATTACAACCAGTACTGGAAAAAAAAACAAGACTAGGTCAAAACCTAGTGTATGAGTGCAGGACACATATTTGCATATAATATGCAAAGTTTTAGGTGGGAATTCAACTATCACTCAGTTACGGACATTTTGTGTGTAAAAAAAAAAAAACAACAAAAAAAAAAAAACAGTTGGAGCACTTGTTGGACAGACAGAGGATTCTAGTGCATGTGATGAAGTAAACTGCGCAGTGGTTCAACATGAAAGCTGACAGGTTAATTCAGCAAAATGTTGAAGAAATCCATAGCAATATCTGCATTACTTCCCTCAGCCACCAAACACCACAACAAAAGGGAATTGTGCTATTTCATGATATATAGCAGAAAAAGAGCAGTTTTGACACAAAGCTCAAAAGGATTTTTAAAAATTCAGATTATGGATTCTCCAGATCACTGGTTGTTAAATTCCTACAGTAAAAAGGGACTAATGATTGTTGTTAAAATTCTAATTGGTGTAATTATAATAATACATCCACAGTGGCTTTTAGGAGAAGCAGAAAGTTCTTCATTGCTCCTAGTAAATGCTAATCTTGAATTCATTTCTTGCAGACCTCCAGCCACCAGAGTCAATGACAAAGTTATGATTCCCCAAGATGAATACCCTGAAATCAACTTTGTTGGTCTGCTGATCGGGCCACGGTAAACTAGATTTGATCTTACTGTATCCTGCATGTCTTACACACTTTGAGCAAGTAAATTAATTGCCAATATGAATGAAAGTTAGTTTAGTTTCTCATTTCTTTCCCCTTTTTGTTTTACCAGTGGTAATACACTGAAGAACATTGAGAAGGAGTGCTGTGCTAAGATCATGATCCGCGGTAAAGGTTCTGTGAAAGAGGGGAAAGTCGGTCGAAAGGATGGACAGATGCTCCCAGGGGAAGATGAGCCACTGCATGCCCTGGTCACTGCCAACACAATGGAGAACGTCAAAAAAGCTGTAGAACAGGTTAGATTACCTCAGTGTTCTGATGGTCAAACTCAGACATATTTGCTTAGGGCTTTACACTTAACCAACCTCATTCAAAGATAACATGTTCGATGTACCTTTGGGAATGTACAATGTGTATAGTATATTAATGTTGAGAAATTCACAGATTCGCAACATCCTAAAGCAAGGCATTGAGACCCCTGAGGATCAGAATGACCTACGAAAGATGCAGCTGAGAGAGTTGGCCAGACTCAATGGTACACTGAGGGAAGATGATAACAGGTAAATGTAACAAGTCTGGTGGGGCTTTGTGTTTACTTCACTATGGAGAGATCATTGGTGATGAATGTATGGACGCTGGAAAAGAGAAATTTAGGGAGAAAGTTCATAATGCCTGATTTAAGCTATGAGCACCGGTGAAGACTGTCTCTCTTTGTCTCTGTAGGATCCTTCGTCCTTGGCAGAACTCAGAGCCTCGCAGCATCACCAACACCACGCTCTGTACCAAGTGTGGTGGAGCAGGCCACATCTCCTCTGACTGCAAGTATACCAGGTGAGCAACACTTCAACAAGTCACAGAAGAGTGAAAGCATAATTTGGTTATGTAGTGTGTTCATCTCCTTGTAATAATGCTGTTTTGCTTTGTGTAGCACATTTGCTGCCCACAGAACAACAGGTGGCGAGCCACCACAGTCAGCCCAGGACAAGGCTCGTATGGACAAAGAGTACCTGTCCCTCATGGCTGAGCTGGGAGAGGCTCCAGTCCCCACGTCTGGTGGAGGACACTCCAGCACCCAGGGAGGAGCGCCGCGAGCCTCAGGTCCCAACAATAACCAGCCACCACCGGTTAGTTGGGGACACACTTGATTTTATACCTTTCATATAAGAAAGTTTTGTAAATGACTGACGACTGTGTGCTTACAGCAGAACAGGCCTCCTTGGATGAGCTCTGGCCCAACTGAGAACAGGACCTTCCATGGCATGCATGGAGGGCCTGGTGGCCACGGAGGACCACACAACTTCCCTCCCCCCATGCCTAACATGGGAGGGCCCCCTCTGCCTCCCAACCCCAATGGCATTCCTCCCCCTTGGATGCAACCCCCTCCTCCCCCCATGGGCCAGGGACCAGGACCTCATGGACACCCTATGGGTAAGAGCTTACATTTTTAGCTGTTGGGAGTTTATACAAATTTTAAAGAGTTGACAGATACTGGAAATTTAGTTCAAATAGGAGGAGGAAATAAGGTTTACTTTGTGTTACTGAGTCACCACTGTTCTCTCAAGTCCCAGAACAATCTTGAAGTACCACAGAGACGAGCATCCCTCTGCTAGCTCGTAACTTAACTGTGAAAAATGGTTTTTAATTTAAAGTTTTTTCCTTGTAGGTCTGCTGCCACCACCAATGGGTATGATGCCACCTCCACCTCCTCCCCCGAGCAACCAGCCACCACCGCCCCCTTCAGGTCCCCTGCCACCATGGCAACAGCAGGCTCCACCTCCCCCTCCAACCAGCAGCATGGCAACCAGTACGCCACTGCCGTGGCAACAAAGTAAGAACACAGAAAAGCTGTATACGAAACCATTGAGTCAATGACCAATCAGTACACATGCAAGGCGTCACCATGGTAAAACTAGCTATGGACACCTCCAGGATAAGTTTTTACTTTCTACATTGCATTGTGGGATACTGTGTTCATCACATAGGGTATAGTAGTTTTCACAAGACATTATGACAACTTCACAAAAGGCAAAACACTCTGCATTGCCTGATTTAAAAGTGAACAGTTTCAGACATTTAAAAAAGATGTTACTAATAAGAGATATCAAGAAGCTGTTGACAAGCTGATATGGACTAATTATGCTTGACATTTTGAAAGTAGAATCATTTTCTAGGATTACTAGTGATTTGTATTTATTTTTTTTCTCCCTTACCATAAAGCTTCCTCAATGGCAACACTGCATTTGTCAGAAAATTTTGTTAGCCAGTCATGGAAAAACAACACACGATAGGTCAAATTAAAATTTACATTTGTCAGTGTCTGGGGTTGTCCAAGTATGTTATGTACAGAGTGATTTCTTGGTTAGTCAACAGTATGTCTAGCAAAAAATTCAAAAAATGTATTTATGACGCAAATGACTGTGGCCTATATCGACCACTTCTGTGTTTTTGCTGATATTAAAATCCTAATAATCAGCTCAAATTAAATGACACCACATACTGAATGGTTATCCTGGGCTCTTCTGACTTCACAAGGTATAATGGCACATGTTTGACAGTTAACCTTTATTTTCTCCCACCCCTCCACAGATACCACCACTACGTCCAGCCCTGGCACCGGCACCCTGCCTCCATGGCAGCAGCCCCAGCAGCCTGCAGCCTCCGGAGCCCAACCCCCACCACCCATGGGCACCCCATCCATGGTTCCGCCCCCCCCTGGTGTCCAGCCCCCATTGCCCCCCGGCGCCCCTCCTCCTCCCCCTCCACCACCTCCAGGTTCAACTGGCATGATGTATGCCCCACCACCACCCCCACCACCCATGGACCCTTCCAACTTTGTCACCATGATGGGGATGGGGGTACCAGGCATGCCCCCCTTCGGCATGCCTCCTGCACCCCCACCTCCTCCACCCCAGAATTAACCCTGCCACAGAAGAATCATCCTCCCACAAGAGTTTCAACGCTGCAACATATTGTTCACCAGATGTCCAATAGACTGATCTTATATAGAGCGTTTATGTGTGCTCACAGAAAAAAATATAACCAGTGCTTTATTTTTTATTGATCCTTGATATTGTGAAGACATCTCTGATACATTGAAAGGCAGTGTTAGTTCAATTTGTAAAGTTATGTAACTTAGTTATTTTTCCTGTTTTTAAAGTTTAGATTAACACAAAGCTCCTTGTGTACATGCAAACACTGTTGCCTTTGGCCATGTGTTCTGCAGTGCTAAAATACTTTGTCATGTTACTTGTTTACCAAATAAACTGCTCAAATAGTCAGCTGCAAATTTAATTTGTTCTGAACAGTCACATTGCTTCAAATGTTCAAGTCAAACCAGAAAACGTAACTTTGGATTGGATTGGATTTAATATATTGAATTTCAGCTTGCATGATCCATTTTAAACACCTCCTTTTGTTTAAAGTGACACATTTATACTCCTGTCATGCTCCTATGTTGGCTTTGAGTTGAATAAGATTAATATTTTTGTAATAACGAGATGTGAAGTGTATCTTAGTTCTGTCAGAAAAACCTTTCTGTAGCACTGTCTCAGATTGTTTTCCAGAAATTTCCCAGGGTTTTAAAACTTTTTTTTTTTTTCCCTTTTGTTTTTTGTCTGTCTCAGTTGTGACACTGAGTTTGAAAAGGGGGTTTTGGTGCTGCAGTCAGTTTGCGTCCGACCCCCTGCACTACTTGAATGCTGGGAATCTGATATATCCTTGTTTTTCTGCATCTCTGTCTGCTCTGATAAGATGCTGTGTGCAGTGTTTGTGTTGCTTCTGCAAGGACAAAAGCATCACTTTTGTCCCTCAAGTTATTGGAGAAGAAAAATGTTAGTTTTACTCTGTTTCTGGAATCAGTCTGTTGTGTTATGGCACTAGCCTGAATGAATAACTGTTGAAATCTTGCTTGGTTTAGAATTAAACTGATCCATTTCACCTTTTTGTCATGTAGTGTAGACTGGTTTCTCCTTTCCTAGATGTAAGACCCTCTGTATCTGAATGCCTGCCAAGAGTTTTTTTCGCCCCAGACTGTTGGCTGCCTCATTCAACTGTTACATAATGTTTTTGTCAAGGGTGTCTCCTTCCTCTGAACTCTCCAGGAAGGCTTCACTTAAAGAAACGGATGGTTTTATAAAAAAAGTTTTGTATAATTAGGTGGGACCTCTGCTTATGTCCTCCACTACAGATTTTCACAACAAAGATGTTTAATAGTCCTTATGACTGTATGTTGCAATTTCTGAACGGAACAGTAAGCAATTAATTTATTAGTTATAACTAATAAATTTTGTAGTTTTTCTACCTGTGCAGACTTCACAGGCTAAATACTGAAATCAAGCTGAGAGGCAAGTGAAGCAACAAGTAAAATTGGAAGTAAATTTTTCTTTTGTAAAATTGAATATCAGCAAAGTAATGACATTTCATTTAAAAAAAAAAAACATTTGCCAACTGTAATAGAGTGAAACTCAAGGTCTACTCACTAGCTTTTTTTTTTTACTTTCAAGTGCATCATAAGGTCTTGGATCATTGAGATGTAGTTGCTCAGTTCTCATATACATGGCTCAACTGTCTTCACATAACTTAATATTGGCAGTGGATCCCGGAGTGGAGCTCAGTTAGACTGGGATGTGAGTTTGGAGTCCAGGTCAATGCCTCAGGTTTGAGCAGTCTTTACAGTGTGCCAGGGTGCGTTGTCCTGCTGGGGAGGCCGCTGCTGGTCGGGGAGTATGATTTCCATGGGGAATGGGATGGGTCTGCAACAGTGTTTAGATGGGTAACATCCAGATGAATGAAGGACCCATGGTTTCCCAGCAGAATATTGGATTCTAACAAGATGATGGATGTTATCCACTTCATCTGTCAGTGGTTATTCCGATTTTCTCCATCCAAATACAGGCAGGTGAATTGATGACTCTGAATCGGTTGTAGGTGTGAATGTGAGTGTGAATGATTGTTTGTCTGTATCAGTCAGTCCTGTGATGGACTGGTGATCTGTCCAGGGTGCACCCTGCTTCTCAACCAGGGTCAGCTTGGATTGGTTCCAGCCTGATCTGCAACCCTGAGGGATAAGTGGTATAGATAACGGATGAATGGATGGATGTCAGTGGTTTTAATGTTTTGGCTGGTCAGTGTTTCCATGTATGACCACCTGTTGTCACTAAGGTTCTATATTTAGGTCACTTGATGACCACTGAACAAACTTCTAAGGTCATGAGATGTCAGGCCCAGGAAGTATATGTGTATTAAACGCTGTTCCGTCCTTTGGTCACGTGATGACAACTGAGCAACTTCCATTTGCTGATGAAGAATGAGATGAGGTTGAAAGCTCTATCAATAATGATGGCAAGAAAACCCTGCATTGAGATTATTATTTTTTCCTTTATCAAACTACTGTTGCCAATGTTAAGAACGAACCTATTCATATAATAGTTATGTCAGTAGTTATTATTAATAAATTCTGGTGCAGTTCGCTGCTGTCCAAACACTGAAGGAATGAAGCTAACTGCGAAATACTTCTGAAGTCAGGAGATTTCTAAACAACAGCTGAACATCGCTTATGTAATTTTAAGACCCAAGAATGCAGAGCTGTGGCAAGTTAAACAGATTAAGACCGAAATTAGAGTGATTTTTGACGTAAAAAATAAAAGCAACGTCTACCGATTTCCTTCTTGCTAATTGACCAAATCCATTGGAAAAAGAAATGCGATGCTTTGCACTTATAACTAACACTTGAGGGGATTTTTTTGCTAAAACTAGCTCTGGTTTAAACACGGATACACGCTGTTCATTTATCTGCTGTTTATGATGCGAAATTAGTTACAAAGAGGCGTGTGACGCACTTATAAAATATGTAAAGGTCTGTTAGCTGACGCAAATTTGAGTTTTATTTTGAAAGTAGTAGCCGGAAAAGGTAATTTTATTCGATCCATCTTGACACGGAGTACGTGACATATAAAGTGGGCTGGTCTGTCACATCTCAGCGGCTGTGCTCAGTGGAGTCGGAAGCAGGGGAGATAAGCCGTTGGAGAAAATCCATTTGAATATTTAGTGAAAGCTTCAGAGAACGCGTCAGTAAGCATGGCCAAGCCACTGACAGACCAGGACAAGAGGAAGCAGATCTCGGTTCGGGGGCTGGCTGGGGTGGAAAATGTTGCGGACCTGAAAACTAATTTCAACCGACACCTCCACTTCACCCTGGTCAAGGACCGAAATGTGGCCACCAAACGGGACTACTACTTTGCCCTGGCCAACACAGTCCGAGACCATCTTGTGGGCCGCTGGATCCGGACGCAGCAGCATTACTATGAGAAGGACCCTAAAGTAAGCAGCGGACTGATGCCGCAGTCCTGCACGTACACACACTGAGCAATGGGAGCAGTGGGAGGGGATGCCGGGCTCTGTGCTGCAGTGTTACAGTTGATGGCCCTTGCGCGCGCGTGTGTATGTCTGCGTGAGTGTACGCGTGTGTGTGTGCGTGTTTGTGTGCGCGACTTTTGCTGCTTTGCTCCTCATATCCATTTATAGATATGTTCCGGCAGCTTTGTCTCGATGCTGTGTGACAGAGTTTGAGTGTGTGGTCAGAGTGAGTGCTGCTCAACAGGCAGTCCTGTTCACTCTGTATCAGAGCTGTCTGTTACATAATCAGCTGCTACTGCTAGATAGAGCAGATCAGTCACCTTGATCTTGATCTGCTCTGCGCCACTGAAGACGCTGCACGTCTGTGGCCCTTCAGATGTGTTCCAAACACTGGCGTTCTGCGGTGAGAGGAGACTCCGCCGGTTGAGGAAATATGTGTTACGCAATAGCAGGTCGTCGTCATCCCCCCCCCCAACCACCACAAACACACTGCGCATCCTAAAATGGCCACACTAGCACTAGATATATTGCATAAATCTTTCCAGTAATTACTCACTTCAACACATCTACAATGCCCTGCACTCAGCTTCCCTGCGTTTGTGGAACAGGAAGCTGACTGGACAATTTGACTCCTATGATAAATTAATCATAGCCAGTGTGTAAGGTTGCACTGCGTTCTGCACAGTCTGCTGCACAGAGTAAGGGCGACAGAGGCTGTCTGGCTTAAGCTTGACAATTCATGCCACTGGAAACATGCCATTTCCAAATATCCAGTAATTCTGCTTTTAACCTCTTCAACTCTGCTGGATCCTGACTGGTTTATCATTACAACCTCAGGATTGTGGAGTCACACTTGGTTCATCCTCACAGAACTTGATTTAAATTCTAGTGGATTTCAGAAAGTTTCTAAAGGGCCTAATTATGGCTACATTTGGGGGAGAAATGATGCATTAGACTTCACATGAGACAGCTCTCACAAAACATTCTCTTGCTCCTTGTGAGTGATGTTAACTCTATCTTAGCATGCTTTCATTTGATGAAATGGTTCAGTACACAAGTACTGTGTGTGTATCAAAACCTTATTCCTCTGTGCCATAGACCTCCATTGTCCTAAAACTATTAAAACACATCAGTGACTTGCAATGTTGCGCCGGGTTACGTTCATCACCATGTACATACAGACCATGCTTTATTTTGACTCAGTTACACACACACTGCCCTCTTTCCCCAAATTCTCACTAGAGCACCAAATGTGAATTAATCCACTGCTTAAAATAGTCCCTAACAGACGTACAGTTTCCTCTTGTTTGAGTGATTGTGAGTTGATTCTACACATATACAACCAAAGGAACCAAAGGGAGTGGGGCTGAGGGCAAAGGGTATGGAAATCAGAAAGTATTTCTTTATTATAATAAAGAGACAGAATAACCCTAGTCTTATCCAGTAAGAGGTCAAGTATCTCAGCCAGTATAGAATTGGTAGAGCCTTCTGTTTCCTGTTTAGCACACACCCTCCTCTCCTATTTATACTCACCACCAGATGCCACTGTAACTTTGGCACATGCTTTTTTCAAGTGTGCCTCCTTTATATGACCCCTGCCATCAGTCAGCAGCAGGGACAGAGATGTCATACAGCAGAGAGTCAAAATGTCAGCCAGGACACATAGAACACATAGTTTAACGTGACGTACAGTTTGGAGCTTTGCTGCTGTATTATTTGGCAGGCTGTCATCAGTGCATATATTAATTCTCAAAGTGTTGTTTTTGCAGAGCTGTGAGGAGATTACTGTGGTTTGATTCACTTCTCTGTGGAGCATAAGATACATTATAATAGCTGTGCTGTCTGACAGCAACTGTTGTTTTCTACCACAGATAATGTTACAGGGTCATTAGGGATACCAAATGGAGCATGTATGTTTTATTATGACTATCCTCCAGACAATCTGCACTTTAGTGCTCTATTTTGTTAATTTGTCAAATTTTGGATGAGATTTGTCTGCTCTTGCAAATTTTCTTACATATAAAGAACTGAGAGAATATATAAAGTATATGTAGCTGTATATCAGGTGGTAAAGAAATGAAACCCAGCACTCAGGCATTGTTTTCCTCTATTTTCCTGCAGCGTGTCTATTACCTCTCCCTGGAGTTTTACATGGGTCGGACTCTGCAGAACACCATGGTTAATCTGGCTTTGGAGAATGCCTGTGATGAAGCCACATACCAGGTGAGGCAAAGGATCATGGGAAAAGGACACAGGAATAGACCTATCCCAAATGAATCCCACAAAAATCTAATTGTTTGCTGTAGCTTTATGATTTCCCTTTATTGGAACTAAGGGTGTCAAACCAGGAAAAAAAAAACCTAGACCAAAAGGACAAAAGGTCCCAGAACATTCAAGATGTCCTATGAAATAGAGAGGTAGATTCTTCTTTAATAGACTGATGCATGGGTATAGGACATTAAAACCTGAGCGTCCAGTTAGAGACAGTGGTCCCATCAATGTTTTCATGGTAGACAGTGATTTAGCACAGTTCATGATATGGCAGACTTCAGATGATAGGATGATGCTGTAGGCCCAGACTGGGACTGAACCAAAGTCATGTAGTCAGTGCAGAGGTGCTTTGTAGAGGTGTTCTGGTGAATTAGTATCACACCAAAGATTTTACAAGGGACAGATTTCAAATGTCCAGCTCCAAAAACACTGAATCCTGTATTAGATCAGCTTACATCAGTCAATGGTAAATGCTTGCAGCGGTGGAGAATTACTCAGATTTTTTTTTTAAAGTAAAAATAGTAATACCACAGCATAGAATATTAAAGGTAAAAGTAACCATTTTGAAGAATTATAATCTCAGAATGAGTAGATTAAGCTCTGATAATACATCATCATTTGATCATCATTAGTTCATCATCATTATATCATTACTGTACAATTAGTTGATTATCTTTTGTATTAGTACTTTGAATCAGCAAAGTAACTATTGTTGATAAATAAATGTAGAGTAAAAAGTACTCCAAAATCCTGTGTAGTAGAAGTATAAAGTTGCATTAAATACTCATGTAAAGTACCTCAAGTACTTCAATGTACTTAATTACTTAGTTGTAAATTTGTAGTGTCTAGGCTCAGGCTGGGGCAACACTAGTGACATTATCATGGGTTATATTCTCAGAGTTGGAAACCTCCCCTGGCTCACAGAGGACATTATGCAACTGTTGCCACAGGCTGAACGGCATTCCACACAATAAATAGACTTATCTCTATCTGTGAAATTGTTGGACCGTCCCTTTAATGGCCATGAGTACCAGTATTTGTGACTGGATTCTGCACAACAACACAAATCCAGACATCAAAAACTCTACAACCAGGTTCTAGTCTGTAGTTAAAGATCAAAAGCTCTGGAAAGACCTAAAGCCTCACACTACTATATGATAAGGAATGTGCATACATTTACAGTTGGACTTGGAGGCATTATTTGTGTCTTTGTAAGAATATGTGGATGTATTTCTCAGCTGGGTTTAGACATGGAGGAGCTGCAGGACATTGAGGAAGATGCCGGTCTAGGCAATGGCGGTCTGGGTCGTCTGGCTGGTGAGTTCCTGCTGTTTTTCCCGATCAGCTGCTGACAGACGATTATGTTTAGTGCTGTGGACAGGCTTGTCTCAAACCCACCCCCTCTTCTCCTGTCTCTACTTTTTCCTCAGCCTGTTTCCTGGACTCCATGGCCTCTCTGGGTCTGGCTGCTTACGGATATGGCATCCGCTACGAGTTTGGCATCTTCAATCAGAAAATTGTCAGCGGCTGGCAGGTATACTAACTGGGTGTTGTTTCTTAGAGGCACCACCATCATCAGGGTCACAGTGGAGTTCAGAACAAGACCCCTGTACTTCCCTGAAATCTGATGACACCTAGTTACTGTGTTAACTTATGTAACATGCCTAACCTACCAACTTATTTTAGGATGCAGCCTAGTGAGAGTGAACTTCCCTCCTCTCTGTACCCAAATATGCATCACTAGAACATGGTTTGGTGTAATTTAACAGACACATTGGTGATGGAGACCTGAAAAGGTTCATACAAAAATTACCAGTTTTGCTAAAACATTGACTGACTAAGAACCAGAGACTTGATCACTTAAGCTGAAGGTCTGCAGAGTGAGGCCATTGGCAGCATGTAAATGGACTGTACTTATATAGCGCTTTTCTAGTCATATCAACCACTCAAAGCGCTTCACACTACATGTCACATTCACACACTCACACAGCATTTATTATATACACAATGCCTATTATATACACAGTACTCTTTAACACCCAAGAATGCTTTGGCATGCGGACTGGAGGAGCCTGATGTATAAACACTGTAAGAAATGCTCTTAAGAATGGTCCTGAAGTCTCGTTTGCAACATCGGTGTGTGAATGTGTTAGAGCGCTTTGTAATAGTGCAAGTGCTGTGTGGATGTGTGTGTGAATGGGTGAATGTGATGGGTAGTGTAAAGTGCTTTGAGTGGTCGATGCGACTAGAAAAGCGCTATATAAGTACCAGTCCATTTACCATTCAAGTCTGACTGCACTAACCCCTAATGTTGCTCTTCCATTACACAGTTTTAGCACTGCTCGTCTCTACTCGACTGGACTTTACTCGGTTACAGTCGTTTTCCATTACAATTAAATGCCACCTCAACGTGGGTGGGGTCCTCAAAGCAAGGCGGCCTGAAACTCCTGTGACGTCATTTGTATGCGCTGTTGCTGTTGCCAGGTTTTAAAAATGGCAGGTTTGATTTTTATGAAGGAGTCGCTCTCATGATTCATCCAGTGAGGTCACTCCCTGGCCAATCAGTGGCCTGCAGTCTGCTGACGTCACATTTTCGGCTCGACTCAGCTCACTTGGAACCCTGACCGAGTAGGTACTAAAAAAGTACCTGGTACCCCGTACTACCACCTAAAGGAAAACCCTAAAAACCCGAGTACAGTCGAGTACAGTCGAGTAGGTGCTAGTGGAAAAGCACCTTAAGTGTTCAGAAAGGACTACAGTTATGTCTTCCCACAATGCCCTCTCGTAAGCACTGAATCAGCAAACAGCAGGCCTAAAACATGTGGTGTCAGGCTGTGCTCCACTCCATTTCAACTGAGCAAAAAGATGCTGCTCAACAGCTCTGTGCAGCATGTAAACAAATGAGCTAATGGAGTGCAACCTGTCCTTTACAGCACATTAGGACCATTGTCAACTCTTTGGGAAAATACATGAGCCCTAATATGTTGTTGTAACACACATACATTATCATGATTAATACTACCCATCATACATTGTTTCCAACATTTGCATGCATCAGTATGAAGTTTGAAGTATCATTTATGAAAATCTAAAATGAAGGATGTACAGTAGTCACCATAACTTGGTAGTCAGCTGTTGAGGTCCTTTTAAAATGTTTGCATGAATGAAACACAGTATTTTTCCAGCACAGAGAGCTCAGGGATCAACCTAAAAATGAGTTTACAGGCAAGTTTATATGTAGAATCATTTAGTCATTTCTATGTTTTATTATTTGTTAGCTTTCAAACTCCAAAGAATTCCTATATTTCACGGCTCAGCTGATACAAATCTTACTGTTTATTTTATAGATGTAAATATGGTTAATGTGAACATCATGACAAAGCACTCTAACATAACACAGCAGAATGTTTTGTAGCACATCAAAATAAATACACAGTGGCCTATATCCACAGGTGGAGGAAGCAGGATGACTGGCTGCGTTATGGCAACCCCTGGGAGAAGGCTCGCCCTGAGTACATGCGCCCAGTCCACTTCTATGGAAGAGTGGAGCACACAGCCGAGGGGGTACAGTGGGTCGACACACAGGTTAGTAGGAGCAGACACAAATCTAACACCAGTATGGGATTATTACTGATTCCGTCAGTGGTGTTCTGCAGTGTATTTCATATGTTTTTATTTTAACCCAGGTTGTTCTCGCTCTTCCCTACGACACCCCAGTCCCCGGCTACAGAAACAACATTGTCAACACCATGAGACTGTGGTCTGCTAAGGCCCCCTGTGACTTCAACCTCAAAGACTGTGCGTGTTGAACAATCATCACTGATATACTGCACACTTTTTGGATCGTCAGCTACTAAATACAAATTGAGCAGATCTTATTCAGTAAGAGGAAAAAATGATGAAGGATGTGAAGTGGAAGCACAAGTTGCACAAACTTCTTTTCTCCCACAGTTAATGTTGGTGGCTACATCCAAGCTGTACTGGATCGAAACCTGGCTGAGAATATCTCCAGAGTTCTCTACCCCAACGACAATGTGAGTAGATTTATTGTTGTGTGTAAATATACCAAACATCAACTCTTCCTCTGTCTACATTTTACTCAGAGGGTGAGTCTAGTTGATTCCCACTTTGGACTACAACATTTCAGTTCTTTCTGTACTCTGGACTCACCATGTTTAATGCAAAATGGGACAGGAAACACTTGCAGTCAGACAGTCAGACATGTTGTAAACAAACCAACTCTTTATGCAGATGAACTAAACGACTCTATTTGGAGGTCAAAGTGAAAGTGAGTGTGCCTCAAATGTTGTTGTAAGCTGTGATGCTCAGCTTGGGTTTAGAATGTTACATTCTGCCTTCAATTTTTCCTCCAAATACGTTTGGCTAATCTGGAGTGACTAAACCAAAATGAATATTCAGTTACTTACACAGAAAAATGTGTTTGAGTGTATGCATATGAGATATTGGTAGATTGGAATCTGCCAATCGCTTTTACAGGCAGAATGAATCAGAGATACTCTCACGCGATGCCATCAGAAACGGGCTTTCCTCAGAAACAAATAAGAAAGCAAAGATGCAACTCTGGTCAAAACATTATTTAAAACTGTAGATGACCTCATGGCCAAGGTTTTTTTTGTTACATTAATCCAATTTTTAATTTTTTTTAATTTTTCATAGTCAAATATATCTTTCAGAAATTTAGAGGATTAACCACAAAAGCATTAAGTAGTGAGTTTTTTCTTTGATACAGCACAAACCAAAAGACATTTAGATATCAATAGCTTGCTCCTAGCTTACCATTTGTTTTCATCAGACATCTGCTTTTAGAAATCTGTAACTTGGCTCTGGCTGCTGATTTAAAACTCCACTAATCAATAAGGTTAAAATGAACTATGCATCAAGCCATAACAACTTTCTTGGTTGACAGTATGTCAGATGTTGTGTATTTAGGTTGTTGTGGGGTGTCACTGCCCTCAAGTGGCATAATAGATATTGTGGCAGGTATTTTACAAATGGCATGATGACTGCAACAGCGTTCTACATTGTCTTTGTTCTTCAGTTCTTTGAAGGGAAGGAGTTGCGTCTCAAACAGGAGTACTTTGTTGTAGCTGCAACTCTTCAAGACATCATCCGTCGGTTCAAAGCCTCTAAGTTTGGCTCCACAGGAGTTTGTGCGGTTGGACCTTTCTACACTGCCAGACAAGGTTAGAGAGCCATTATGTTAAATTATGATATGATACATTACACATTACAGTATCAACCTCTCACAGAAAAAATCTAGTCGGGACATTTCTAGATGACAACAGTTTGTAAAATGATGTTGGCCATATTTGATCATGTGTGAATCTGAAGTTGTGACATGTGGTCTTCAGGTGGCCATCCAGCTGAATGACACTCACCCTGCTTTGGCCATCCCTGAGCTGATGAGGATCCTAGTGGACACTGAGAAACTCTCTTGGGAGAAGGTATAATGCATTCTAGTAGTGAAATCATACACAGACCTCAGTAAGCTTAAAACAAAGTGCTTGTCACATCATAGTAGATAGCGACGGTGGAATCAGGGAAGCTACAGCAGAATTTGGATCTTTGGCTCTCATTCTTTATACAACTACGTTCATTAGTAGTTAATGCTGTTGAGGGTCAACTGTCCATAAGTGTGAGCCTATGCACACTGTATGGTGTTGAACAAAAGCTGTAACTAGAGCATTTTAACTGTATGATTGTTAAGCACTCAGTTATGCAGCAATTCCATCTCCCCGCATCCTTCAACACTGCAGCAACAATGACACAGCAGCAAGTCAGCCATAGCAGAATGACACATCAGCCAAAATTTCAAGTCACACACTGGAAATGAACTTTTTGATATAGGGTTGTCTTTTCCAAAAACCTGGAGAACAATAAAAAGTATGGTACAGTGTTTTTGTAAAATGATTTTCTGTTAGCACATTATCATTTCTTGTTATTACTCACACAAAATAATTAGTATTTACTGTACTAAACTGTAAAGGATGCACATAAAATGTACAGAATGTAATTTAATTGCCTGCCTTTTACAGCTTTTACCTGTCGTAATGAGTCTGAGATCCATGTCTATATGTGAGATAATGTCAGGATTCTTTAACCCACCTGTCCATGGCTCCATCCTCTCTGTCTGCAGGCTTGGGATATTGTGGTTCGTACCTGTGCCTACACCAACCACACTGTCCTGCCTGAAGCTCTGGAGCGCTGGCCTGTCGACCTTTTCCAAAACCTGCTGCCTCGACACCTGGAGATCATCTATGAGATCAACAGGAGGCACCTGGAGGTACTTCTGTGCTTAGTTTTATGAGGATTTTGATATCCTGATATCCCTTTCTGTCCAGCCTTAATGGAACACTCTTAAGATTTCGAGAATCATGCTTGTTTGTCGGATTCTGACCATACTATGTAATCTGTACACACCCAAAACTGAGGTCCTGCAGTAGTGCCGTCTGACTTCATGAGTAACCTGTGCTTCCTTTGTTATAGGAGTCCAGTCAAATAATGTTTATCAAGCAGTGTTTACAGTTAACAAAGCATCTGTGGAATGTAACCACAACCACAACCTCTACTCCTGTAGTTTCCTCTCTCACCACAGTGATATTAATTGCTGGAATCTATAAAACTGAAATGCATTGAAAGGAAGATGAAGTGAAGTCAGGGAGTGTTCTAGTTCTAGTTAGAGGTTTCTTTAATATCCTTAATTTTCTTGCTACATTGGGCATTAGCATTGGCATAAAACAAAGAGCCCTATGATCTACTTAGATGTCTCTCTTCTTCACCTCTGTAGCGCATCGCTAAGCTTTACCCTGGTGACGTTGACCGTATGCGCCGAATGTCACTGATCGAAGAGGGGGATGTCAAGAAAATCAACATGGCTCACCTGTGCATTGTGGGATCTCATGCTGTCAACGGAGTGGCTCGCATCCACTCTGAAATCATCAAAGACACAGTGTAGGAAATCTCCTCCTCAGCCTGTGTGTCCTGGTATAACATAACTGTAGCCTGCTGCTGTGTTCATATTTTGTATTTTAGGTGTTGTGTGAGAAGTTGGTGAACTGTCAGCTTTTCAAGAGCAAAGAAATCTAGCTTGATTTTAATGAGTCTTATGGTTGAAGAACATTTGAAGAACACTTTGAACTCAACTAATCTCTGACTGTGGATTCTCTTCTACACCAGGTTCAAGGATTTCTATGAGGTCGACCCTCAGAAGTTTCAGAACAAGACCAACGGCATCACACCCAGGCGTTGGCTGGTCATGTGCAACCCTGGACTGGCTGAGGTCATTGCTGAGGTGTGTTTGTTCTTGTTCATACAGACTGAAATGTTAGGTGATCGGCCTGGCAAATACAAGAATACAGCAAACAAATCACAGAAAACAACAGCAAAACAGAAAACGCAACCACACACCACACTCCTATTAACAAGGACGATCCCTGGTTAGACGGACACACCATTCCTCTTTCTAACAGGAAGGGTTAGATTTAGGGTTCATCTAAATAGTGATGAACAAAGATAACATAATTTAGAATTTACAGGCCTGAAGACATCAAGGTGTACAACTGCACAACTGTTGGAATCTACCCATTTCACTGGGGAGAAGATGAGTACTGTATGAAACATGACCTTCCAGGCCAGTCCCTTGAGCAGGCCTTCAGAAGACCCATTGTCAATCTATGCTCCAACCCTTTTACTAATCAGCATCAGTCCACCTCAACACAATTAAAGTTTTTTTCATTAACCTTAAAAGACACACATTTTCTTGGATGCTTTTTCCTAATTGAATCATTTCATACCACTGCTAGGTTCATATAAGGTGCCTGTGCACATATTAAGCATTAGCACTTTCAAATAATGATATGGTACTTAGAATTGGGTGGATGCAGCTTCACTGACATATTTTTCTTCCAGAGAATTGGTGAGGACTACATTCGTGACTTGGACCAGCTGAAGCGGCTTCTGGACTTTGTGGATGATGACGCTTTCATTCGAGATGTTGCCAAAGTCAAGCAAGTGAGCGCTTAAGATGCATAAAGAATATGATAATAATAATAATGTTCTATATCTTGTTTATTTCTAATCATTTTTCTCCGCTTGATTTTAAGGAGAACAAGATGAAGTTTGCTGCCCATCTGGAAGAGCATTACAAGGTGAAGATCAACCCCAACTCCATGTTTGATGTCCAGGTGAAGAGGATCCACGAGTACAAAAGACAGCTGCTCAACTGTCTCCACATCATCACAATGTACAACCGTGGGTGTTTCTTTTTTTACTGACACTTTTCAGAAAACAGATATGGATTCAGACTTAAGGTTGACTCCTTTTTTACTTTAAAAGGCATCAAGAAGGAGCCCAACAAATCATGGACCCCCAGGACAGTCATGATTGGAGGAAAGGTGAGCAGCATTCTTTCTTTCTTTTAAAGTATTTTTTGCCTTTATTGAGAGCAGGAGAGAGAGATGGGAAACAGGGAGAGAGTAGGTGAATAACACGCAGCAAATGTCCAGCCGGATCGGGAGTTGAACTGGTGTCCACCTACAGGCCAATAGGGCCCACATGGTACACACCCTAACCATTCATCTATGGGGCACCCCTGGTGAGCAGCATTCCATGTAGTATCTATGTGGTGGTATGCTCATTCATAATCTTCATGGATATGATTATGAAAAGTTGTTTTAACAGATCAGCGTGGAGTAGACTTTCCTCGAAATAATGCTTGGATGTGGTTAGCCTAGCACTCATCAGCTGAATCTGATAACCTGTGCTGTAGCCAGAGACACTGCACAGGTGTTAGGAGAATGGATGAACGTGGTTTCAGAGGGACTATGCCTTTTGTGCACAGATTCAACAAACAAGATGCATGTTAATAAGTGAGCTTTAGAGGTGTGGGTTGGTGTATTTTTTTTTTTTAAATTTGGCTAGCTATTTCCGGTCTAAGCTAAGGTAATTGCTGCTTAGAAAGAAAGCAATGAAGCACATTTACCTAAAATGTTGACATTTTCCCTTAAGAAAAAAAAACTCCCATTTCTTAATGATCAAATCACACTGTGAAATAATTAATTTTCAACAACACAGTGACAGAGATTCCACACAGATGTAAGTGTTCAGTTTTTTTCCCACATTCAGAAAGTGTTCTTTGTAAATAGGATTTACTTGGACGTCTCAGTTTGTATTTAGTGTTTCTTGTTTCCAGGCAGCTCCAGGTTACCACACTGCCAAGATGATCATCAAGCTGATCACATCAATTGGAGACATTGTTAATAATGACCCAGTGGTGGGGGATCGCCTCAAGGTCATCTTCCTGGAGAACTATCGGGTCACTTTGGCAGAGAAGGGTAATGGATACTGTTTATCTTGCTTTCTCTTTCCAAAATTTGAGGCTGTAGTCCTGTATTGTCCAGAGCTTTGATTTTCACAGTGACTGATTGTCCAGAGGAATGAACACACTACAATGTATTCTGATTCAGCTCAGTGTCTTCAGGCTGAAAGCTGGAAGCTGGGTCAGATTAGTGATGCACCAATGTGATATACTGAATAATTACCTATCATTGCTCTGAATCTCTCCAACTGTCCTCTCTGTGCAGTCATCCCAGCATCTGACCTGTCTGAGCAGATATCCACAGCAGGCACTGAGGCTTCTGGCACTGGGAACATGAAGTTCATGCTGAACGGTGCCCTCACCATAGGCACCATGGACGGAGCCAATGTGGAGATGGCAGAGGAGGCTGGAGAGGAGAACCTCTTCATCTTCGGCATGAGGGTGCATGATGTTGAGGCTGTGGACAAGAAGGGGTGAGTCTAGTAACAGTGTAACAGGATTAACTCTGTACTCTGTATTCCTCCCATCCCAAACCTGTGCAATAGAGAGTAACCCTGCACTTTACTGATATTATATTTCATGGATATTTATACTGCACTGATATTTATTACACTGTGTTGTATTGCATTTTCACTGTTTTTATTAGTCTTGTGTGTTTTTTTCAATTCAATTTTATTTATATTACATATCACAACAACAGTCATCTCAAGGCACTTTTCATATAGAGCAGGTCTAGACCGTACTCTTTAAAATAGGTATTTACAGAGAGAGACCCAACAAATCCCACCATGAGCAGCACTAGGCGACAGTGGCAAGGAAAAACTTCCTTTTAAGAGGCAGAAACCTCGAGTAGAACCGGACTCAGGGTGGGCGGCCATCTGCCTCGACCGGTTGGGTTAAGAAGGAGAGAGGGGAGAGAGAGGGGAGGAGAGGGGGTAGAGAATAGCGAAAGAAGAACATAGCATAACACAGGTTCCATATCAGATGTAAGGTGAGGCCAGTAATACAGCAGTAGTAATGATAGTAGTGATAATTAAAGTATTAACTGCTAACACAGCAATACCAACTAATAGCAGTATAAGTCATTTCTAATTCTAGCAGCAAGTGTTGAGTGGAGTTGTAGGAGCAGCAGGAGACTTGTCATCACAAATCAGACTCTACAGCTCCAGATGTGTCCTCTTTGCACTGTGTGGGTTGAGCACTCATAATTTCATTGTACCCCTGTACAATGACAATAAAGTCTATTCTATTCTATTCTAATGTAAATCACAGGATAATGATGAAAGAGTCATGAAGTCAGTGAGAAGACCATGTGATGTCAAGCATACAAAAATGTCTAGCTTAAATTTGCAAATTTGCAATGTTCCGTAACATTAGCTACAATTAGCTATTGGTCATACCAGAGAGAAAGAAAGGCTATAACAAAAACTAAATTGAACCAGAATGGACTGCTTTTCTAATGAATTAAACTTTTAATTTGTCAAGAAGAACATTGTGTTTAGAAGAGTGACAACAGTTTAATTTATAAACACAAAGCACACAAGTGGAAGATGGTAGAAACTGCTAGCTTAGTGCTGCCAAAATGTTTCAAATAAATGTTGCATATTGGTTCAGGAAAAGAAATACAGTGAGACATTGTAGTTTTAAGGGCATGTTGGGGTAAAAATCCTGTCCCCATAGTGTGGTGGTAGGTTTGAACTCTGTCGTCACACTGTTCTCAGCATAGCCCAGTTGACAATTTGATGTATGTTTAGCTTGCTAGCTATCAAAACTCACTTTTCACTTGGTAGCTATGCTAGCAGTGTCCTTCTCCTTTCAGTCTTTGCGCTAAGCTCAACTAAACCAATGAGACCTATCTTCGTATTAGAGTTCTGCCACCCAACCTGAACCTGCCACACATTGACAAAGTATCAGATTTTGTTGGTTGGTTGTACTCAAACCATTTTGCTGCATGAGGCTCTGAGCATGGATTGGATTTGGGTTTGGTTGTTTTCAAATATATTTTAGCAGGTAATGTCTCTCTTTGTCTCTCTGACTGTGCCAGCCTGCACAATAGGAAGAGTCAAAGAGACTCTTGACAAAAGCAGAGTACACTTCAGTAACACAATACTTATCCCAGTGTTTTATTAATGTCTTTTGTCCCCAGCTATGATGCCATGTCGTACTACAACCAGATCCCAGAACTGAAGCAGGCAATGGACCAGATTTCGGGAGGCTACTTCAGCCCCACCCAGCCCGACCTCTTCAAAGACCTCGTCAATATGCTGATGCACCATGACAGGTTGGAGCTCTCTAATGCTGATGCTGAGGAACATTCTCGATGCTGACATACGTTTATCTCCACAGTCATGCAGTGTCATCAGTGTATCTCTGTCATCCACTGTCAAATGAATGAGAATGAACCTACTCAACACAACCAAACCAACCAAAAAAATCTCACAACAACATCAAGTACAACATAGACAGTTGGAATGGCTGATGTTAATTTAGAATTCTTTGATAATCTGTCTGTGTGCATTTATTAAATAAAGAATTACATTTTCTGTCACAAGCACATGACTGAAATGACACTGAATCAGTGAAGACACAAAGTTTCTTAACAGAAAAAAATCCTTGTTCTGTAAAACATGATTCTAAGCTTACTAGCACTCTTGGATCTTGCTTTAGTGACCACAGTGACTGGTCCCATACTATTTCTAAAGCAATAGATAGATAGATAGATAGATAGATAGATAGATATTTTATTAATCTCGAAGGAAATTTGTGATGTATGAGACATGTCTAATGAAAGCAAACAGATGAATAAGACAGGTGTCAGTAGAGTATTCTGCTCTAAAGCCTAAACTTCATACAACTTAAACACATAAAAACATGGTTGTTAAAACTGATACTGGCCTGTAACTCCCAACATATGATTTACAGTTTTTCTTAAACAGGAAAATAACTCCAGCCCTTTTCAGATGACATGGGAATTTACCCTGTTGTACAGACAAGCTGAGCATGCATTTAACTGTGTGTCTGTGCTGCAGGTTCAAGGTGTTTGCAGACTATGAAGACTACATCAAATGCCAAGAGAAAGTCAGTGCACTCTACAAGGTCAGTATGTCAGCCAGACAAAGCCAGAAGAGCTAAGTTAATGAGCTGATACAGTGAGATGAATCTCTGAGATCACTTGTTAGACCTCAGTTTTTATAATCATAACTGCAGGCCTTCAGCCTGCCGTATGTTCATATGTGTGGAATTCTCTCACTTTACTGTTGTACCCTTTACAGCCAGATGTACACCACTACATTGAGCTTTATGGTACTATACAGTATTGTACTATCCTGTACTGTGCTGCAATATATTCATTTATACTTTACTGTATTACAAGGTATGGCTATTAAATAACGAGACTAATGCTGTAATACAACTTTATTCTACAGCCTTAGAACCTCTGTTCTTTTCTTAACTTCTGACAGACTCAAAACGTGTTCCTTTGAGTACAGATTTGATCATAGGAAAAAGGAAAAAGTCACACGGTGACTAGATCAGGTGAATAGGGAGGGTGATCAAGCACTGGGATTTGTTTTTGGGACAACTGCTTTTCCTTTAGATCAGGAGTCAGAGATTTTGGGACAACTTTAGCTCACACTTTTGTCATGTTCAAATTTTCATGCAAAATTTGCCAAACTGTCTCTTTATCAATGGAGACCATTTCTGCTCTCATTCTTATACTGAGTCCTCGACCACTTCCAATGATTTGTTCAGTTTGTTGAATGTTTTCAGAGGTTTTTGATGTGCACAGGCGCACAGAACGTTCATCGTCTTGGACATCCTCTCTGCCTTCACTAAATCTTTCATTTCATTCAAACACACATGACATGCAGTGTTCCCCATGCAATGTTTGAAAAGATTCAGCTGCTGTTTTGTTCAGTTTCACCAAAAACTTCAAGTTAATCATTGCTCAACTTTTAAGCTAATCATTTTCTGACGTTGCAAAAATACATGCACTTCAATCAGTAGCTAGCAGTGAACTAAAGACGTCACCTATTGGAAACTGACAGCAGTTGTGTGTGAATACCCAACCTTTAACATATAATACTCAGTGTGACTGTGAACCACGTGGTTTTATCTTCATAAGCACAGTGTCACTATTTAATAGCCATATCTTGTATACTATATAAGTATTGTGCAATTTTGCCATACAAGGAATACCTTCTATTCTAACTATAGTGCTACACTATATTACAGTTTATTATTCTGTATTATAATACAATTTAGTACATTATTTATATATTACAGTTTACTATCACATATAGCAACTTTTTCTCAAAATTTTCTCATAGGAATCACTAAAATCTCATGTTTTTTGTAACAGAACCCTAAAGAGTGGACCAAGATGGTGATCCATAACATCGCTGGCTGCGGTAAGTTCTCCAGTGACCGCACTATTTCCGAGTATGCCAGGGAGATCTGGGGCATGGAGCCTAGCCTGGAGAAGATCGCTGCACCTGATGATCCTCGTTAAACCACAACATCTGCCTCCTCCACCTCACTGTAGCCTACAACGTGGTCCAACCACGAAAGATAAAAACCCTGTAGCTTTTTCACTGTGTACTGTGGCATTATTTCTTTACATTACTGAACCTCATACGACCCCTATTACTTCCACTTCATCTTGCAGTAACTTGTATTGAAATGGGCTTAGTCAAAATCTGTACTTGTTTTTCTTCTGTGCACCAGCAATATATTCAGTGAGAATATATTTATATATATATATATATATAGTATATTCTCACTGTTGGGTGAAAACATTGTATGTCAGCCTTTCAGCAGCTAAGAAACAGCTTCAGCTGGAGTGAAACAGTTAAAGATAAACGTCCCTGGTTGGTCACTGTGCACGGTATTCCCATCATTTCCTCACCACTTATGTTTAGAAATTCAAGCTTAAAACATCAACTAGTAATGAAATCAAAACTTTTCGACTGAGTGCTTTATCAGGGACTGTATCTTTAACTTGTCTTGGACTTTCATACTACTGTTTTCACACAACTGATATTCTAACCACAATTCTGACTACATTCCCCTTCTTCTTCCAAGCACTAGTAGCCACTGAATCCCAGCAAAAATGCCAATAGACCTCAGAACTGTTTGGTTCCAAACTAACCAGTGTCTTCCACGAAAGAGAGAAGGGACACGCAGTGGTTAATGTGCACCACAGCCTCAAAGCAGCACTGTGATGAGATGGTTTTGGAAGGAAGCCATGTCTCCATATTGACAGTATTAACGTTTAGGTTAATATTTCACATTAAAAGACTCCGACTGCTCTCAGTGTTGTATGGTGTTTGCTGAATGTATCCATTTGTGTGTGTGCGTATTATCAGTAATGTTCAAGGGAGCCCTGCAATGCAGATTTCTGGACCTGTCAGTTTACCTGTGATCTCATTAGCATGTTTGTGTCCATCCCATTCTGCTGTCTTCATAAACGTGTCCTGTGTTAGAAAGTAACAAAGCCTTCTCTGCCTAAAACCTAAGTGACTGAATTTATCTTTGGAAGGTGTGTGTATTCTGTACTGTAGTTGTGTGTGTTAGTCCATGACACTGTGGAAATCAGCTTGGTTGATGTACTGTAACAGCATACTATTCTGCTTCAGCTCTTCTGTAAGACTGTCCAACTGCTGTGGTGCTGCAGAGAGAACAGTCCACGACACTGAACCTAATGTTTTCACTGTCAATGCTTTTCTGTTTTAGTCAGTAAATAATAAAACCACACCAACGGCTCATATGTAATCATTTGCTTTTTCACAGAAATGATAGGACCAGGGCCTAGAAAAGAGCAGGATCAGAGAAGACATGGATCATTTTGATCTGTTTTCAGACCAGGCTATAGACTCCTTAAGTTTTGATTAAGGGTGGCTGTGACTCAGGAGTCGCCCATTGATCGGAAGGTCAGCGGTTCAATTCCCGGCTTCTCCAGGTCGTGCTTGGGCAAAATACTGAACTCCACGTTGCCCCTGATGTGTATCGTCAGTGTGTGAATGGTTTGTGTGTAGAGCAAGTGCTGTGTGAATGGGTAAATGTGACGTGTAGTGTGAAACGCTTTCAGTGGTTGATATGACTAGAAAAGCGCTATTTAAGTACAAGTCCATCGATTTACCATAAAGGGGATTTGACACAAAGCTTACTTGAGACAACTCAGTCTTTGCTTTGTTGAACATGATGTGAATGAGAGATGAGGTATAATCTAGTGAAATCAGACTGCAACATACTAGTTAATGGAATGCGGAATTAAAAACTTCACCCTCTGGGTGCTCTGATGGCCGATGGTTAGGCCACGTACCATGTGGGGCCTCAGTGCCCTGAGCAGCTGGACCCCGGTTCGACTCCTGATCCAGTCGGACCTTTGCTGCATGTCGTTCCCCTGCTCTCTTTCCCCGTTTCCTGTTTCTCTCTACTGTCCTGTCTGGTTAAGGTGAAAAGCAAAAAAACAAAATTTTTTTAAAAAAAAACACCTTCTCCCTGAGCAGGGGGTGTGTGTATGACAAATAACACCTGATGATGAAAAGTTTGAGTGATCATGGGCAAAATTCCTCAAGGTTCATTGTTTGTGTTATCCTTTGGTAACTCTTTAATCTCCATATTCAATTCTTACAATGACTGCTGTTTCTAATGTACTCTTAACACACTGTAATGTAGTTGTAAACCATGGGTGTCACCAGACCCCTTTTACTCGAGCATGCCCCAGTATAAATGTGCTGTGCTGGTACTGCAAGCGAGTGGCGTGTAGTGACAGGCAGAACAATTACATGCTCTTCCACTAGGGGCAGTATTGCGCTAAATATGAAAGTACATAGTCATGCTGCAAATGAGACAACGCCACAGCTGTGCTGTGGCTAAAAAAGGTTGGGAAACACTGCTCTATTCTTCGCAGATAACAGCTGCTCTTTGCACAGGAGGATTAGTTGCTTTACCTTATGTACTCCAAAGATGTTTTAAGGTGAGGTTCACACCAAATGTGGTGGACCCCATCTGATCCAGACCAATTACTCTGGTTTCAGATCAAAGAATGTGTTGCCAGTGTTCATCAGGCTTCTTTCCATGTTCTCTGTCAGAGTTTAAGCTTAAGGTTTTGTGCTGTTGTGAGTAGTGGTTTTTTTTTTTCTTGGACAGTATTTTCTACAGTATGAATCTGAGTTATAGCCAACAGAAACCTGTCACTACAACTATTATACAGATTGACAATAATTAATATCATTAGAAAATGATACTGATGACGAAATGATGATTTGAAAATGATAGAAAAAAAAATCTATCCAAATATCTAACTCTCAGTGATTACTTAATGAAGGAACTTTAGCCCAAACCAAGTCTTTATTTTCTCTCCATGCTTTCTCTGTGGCATTTAAAACATTTAGCTCAGTATATTACAACATTAAAATAATATTTGATGACTTAGCTGTTGTTTGCTGCGTGTTTTTCTTTGGGAATTTATATTTAGTTTTTCAAACAACATACAAAATGTGAAGCAAAATTATTTACATATTTTAAATGACTGGAAGAAAAAGTCTCAAGTCTGGAGATAAAACCCAACATGTTCTGTTTCTCAGCTGATCATAATATAGGTATAGTCCTATTTCACTCCTGTGTTCATATTCTGGGTGTGAGTAAACCAGTTACAGCATCACAAGAGTAAACTAAGTTGAGATCTAGTTTGGATCACGGATCATCCCTTTAAACATTAATTTGTTATTTACCGTGATAACATTAATGTATATTTCTACAGATGACATGAAATTGATTTACACACAATCATTTATCCTGACATTACATATGACAGGTAGACAGTAATACAAAGACAGGTCAAACATTATATCAGAAAGTATATCAGTGGATTGTTTTATTCAAAAAAATAATTTAAAAAAATCATTGAACTGATGAATTTTTATGTTTGAAATAGTTATTGTCCAAATTAATATGATTGTATTCAAATTATACATCAATGATGTTTTTCCTATCTTCACCCAGTTTATATAGTCCAATACCCCCCCGTACTCTGAGGTGTAGACAGTAGAGTACAGTGGACAAACATGTAGACAGAAGTGTATACAAGACAACAATGAGTGGAGGACAGGGGTCTGAAGAGGACAGTATTCAGAAGACAGCAGAGTGTAGAGTGGGGCAGCCGTGGCTCAGGAGGTAGAGCAGGTCCCAATCAGTCCCAAGGTTAGTGGTTCGATCCCAGGCTCCATCGGTCTGCACGCTGAAATAAGGATTATTAAGAGATTAAGAGAGAGACCAAACAATTCCCGTCATGAGCAGTACTAGGTGACAGTGGCGAGGAAAAGCTTTTAAGAGGCAGAACCAGACTCCGGATAGGTGGCTGTCTGCCTTGACCAGTTAGGTTGAGAAAAAGAGAGGAAGAAGGTAGTAGTGATGGGAGGACAGCAGTGTGTAGAGGACAGTAGTACAGGGGTTATTGCTCTGACAAACCAGTGGTTCAGAATTAGATGAATCAGATTTGGTGTCAAAATAGAGTCTCCAATTAGCCTAAACTGCATGTTTTGGGATTGTGGGAGGAAATGGAGTACCCAGAGAAAACCCATGCACAGGGGGAGAGCATGCAAACTCCACACAGAGAAAAGGAGAGGACAGCTGAGGAGCTCTCTGTGAGGCCACAATACTAACCACCAAGCCACCGTGCTACCCAGAACTATGAACATTTTCCCAACACAACTCCAAAAATCACAGGTGGGTCAATAGAGGATGTACCTGTGACAACACCTCCCATCAACTCCACCCAAAGCTCTAACACACTGATGGTGATATCACATGCATTCTCTACAGATGCCCTGTGTGAAATACATCAAGAAAGTAGTTGTGACAGAAAACCTTCACAGAAAGGTTCATTCCTCCTCATCAACATTGATGCAGCTGCAGAACGTCCTTCTCATCCAGGTCAGGAAGGAACTCCTCCTCATCCTCGTCGTCCTCCTCCTCCTCCTCCTCCTCAGGCTCTGTGTCGTCTGAAAATCCAAAGGACATTAAATACTGCAGCCGTCCTCAGTAGAATTAACAACAATGTGAAAGACTTTAACAATTCAGAGACAAGTGGAGGTGAGTGTTTCCTACCAGATGTGCTGTCAGTGAGTTCTGTGTACTCCTGCTCCATGTTGTTACCCTTAGGTACAGAGGGGGTGGGGTGGGGTGGGGGGGTTATCCCTCCTGTGGTTCTCAACAGGACTGTTATCAGTACTGTCTTCAGGCCAATCCAGTGGGCTAAAAACAGACATAGATGCACACACACAGTTAATATCGGATTCCTGATGTGTCATGATGTACACACACATTCCCTAACCAGCTCTAACTTCTCCATCTCTCTCCTCTATCTGATGACTGACATTGTCTCACCATGCTTCACTCTGCTGTCCACTGTTCTCCCAAAGATAACACCTGGAGGTAAAATTCTTGAAGCGGAGTCCTGAAATCCACTGGAGCTGTGGAATTAAATACATGCAGTGAATCAAAGGTCCCCAGACAGCTGTTTAAGAACTCCTCCATCTGTTGGTATTCTTAGAAAAGTGATAAAAGTCTACAAAACTATAAAATTATTCTTTATGGTTTAAAAAACCAGACATCACTGAGATGAGCAGAGAAAATAATCTCACCAAGTTTCATACTCCCCCTCTACATCCTCTTCTGATGACAGGCTGCAGTCAGTTTGTGGAGGCTGATGGATTGTACCTGGTTCTGTTGCCTGAATGGGTCCTGGATCAGCTTCCTGGATAGTTCCTGGCTCCGCCATTTCACTGGTTCCTGGTTCAGTAGTGCAGCTGGTGTTTGCCTGCAGAGTTTCACTGCTGCCAAAGAAGGAAGTCACTCTGTTATATTCACGCCCAGAAAACACTCAATATACTGTATATAGGCAAGTTTTATGTGAGTTTTATGTCCAAGATGAAAGACAAACATACCAATAGCTTACTACATCATTTGTAGAGTTACAGGTTACACTACAAAACTCCTGTCAGGATATCTATAACATGAATGCTGCTAAAACTGTATTAACCAGAACCAGAGCTTCAGTCTACAGTTTCTATCTGTAATAATCTTGGTTTTAGATTGAAATATCTTTACATCTGAGAAATTATATATTTTTAACTGACATTGTAACAGAGCCACATATCATTCACGTCAGATGGTCAGAAAATGACTGGTGATATCTTTAAGTAAATGAATGAGTGAATGGGATAGTCAGGGAGTGAAAATCCAACATCCCTATGTCCTAGGGGAAGTGTTTAGGAGCATGCTTCAGGTCATTTGGAGTCAATTGATGGTGGTTTGTCAGACTTTTTGTCAGACCAATTTTTGGAGGGTTATGCATTTGTAATGTATTTAAATTTCAATCTGGGCTACTTTCAGAATTGAAAGTTTTGCTTCCACATTTGACTTAGGGTTAGGGTTAGGATAGAGGGTTTTAGCCAGAAGTGCCAGGGGGTGCACAGGTTAGGGTTAGGGTTGGGGGGGGTTAGGGTTAGGGTTATGGGAATATCTCTTTTTTTTTTTTGATTAATCTCTTTTTATTTTTCAATTAGGCAAAACAGAAATAACAACAGACAGCCAAGGATATATGTCTACAATAATTGAACAAATGTTTAAGTCACTCAGCACAAAAAAAAAAAAACAGGGAAAAAAGAAAAAAAAGAAAAAGAAAGAAAAAAGAATGAGTGGGGGGTCCACCAATCAGGGGACAAAGACTGAAGAGAGCGAAAAAATGTTAAGAAAAGAAGCCACTTGTTATAAAACAGATCCGAGTTACCTTTCACTGTATATCTGATTTTCTCCAGCTTCAGAAAAAACATAATGTCATTGAGCCACTGATTTTTCTACCTCTTCTACTGCTACAGCTATTTCCTCTCTGCTTAAGGTTGCTTTTAAGCTTGAGAAGGAGCCTCTTGTGGATAGCGCACATCGCACTTTCCAGCCGAAGCCAAGACCCGGAGAGCGCCATCGCCCCATAGTCGCTCGTTTGCACTATCATATGGACTGTGTGGACATATTGCGCCGAGCCAGGGCCCAGTAACGGATCGATATTGGGGACATGACTTTTTCTGTCTTCCCCGACCACACTCTGAGGACGGCTTGTGCCCGAGGATGGCAGCCTCACGTATGATTCCTTTAATGATGTCCGACGTCAGCTTCATGAGATACCAGGGATACGTTTTGGATTGCTCTACCCTGGCGCGTCTCCAGGTTACACACAATGGCATAGAGAAGGATTTCAAATCACCAGAAGAGGCCAGCGCATTCATCAGGTCACTCAACGTATAAAAGAACTGGGAAAAGATACACAATATTGATAAAGTAGGGATGTTACATAATTAATATTGACAGTTATTGTTCTTTTTAATTCATATCAGGCGTCTTTATAGTTTGTGTAAAGTTGTGCCTGTCAAATGTTGCTAAGTTTGCAGGAGTTCAAATTGAAGCCTGACTGTTACTATTAGGCTAAAAACCGTGAGCATTTGTTTTTGGGATATTACTCCTTGTGGAGTTAGCACTGGGTTCTCCATCGTTTGGGGATGGGGTCGTTGTAAGTGATTTGGGAGGGTGGGGGGTGGTTTGGGGTGGTTTTCTCTCTTTATTTTTCTTTTTTTCTTCTTGGGGGTCCACATTCAGTCTTTAATTTTTTCTTTCCAAAAACTTAATATATGGCCACTCATGTTAATACTGCTGTTAATCTGAATATTGGGTCTTCTGTGAGATTTTTAAGCTGGAATATTAAAGGCATGGGGAGTCCCATTCAGAGATCGAAGATATTTTCTCATTTGAAACGTCTTAAAGCTGACCTAGTGTTTTTACAAGAAACCCACATGCGCACCAAAGATAAGGTCAGACTTAAATGCCCCTGGGTTTCTGAGGTGTTTCACTCAAATTTTAACTCTAAAGCCAGGGGGGTTGCTATCTTAATTGGTAAGTCAATCCAGTTTTCTTCTTCTAAGGTTATATCAGACAAAAATGGCAGATACCTGATTGTTGCAGGTACATTATTCCATGTTCCCATTTTGTTAGTTAACATATATGCCCCCAATTTTGATGATCCTCATTTTATGAATAAGCTTTTTGAATGTCTTCCCTCATTGAATAACAATCTCCTTATAATCGGAGGGGACATGAATTGTGTAATTGATCCCAATTTAGACCGCTCTAACCCACAAACTCTGACCCCTTCGGTAATGTCGAGGTCACTTTCAGATTTCATGTCTAAAAATGGATGCATTGATCCTTGGAAATTTCGTAATCCTCATACCAAGGGATATTCCTTCTTTTCACAAAGGCATCAGTCTTTTTCTAGGATTGATTATTATTTTATTGATGCTAAACTAATTTCCAAAGTGTTGAATGTTACTTACCACCCTATTGTTATTTCTGACCACGCCCCTCTTTCCCTAGACATTCAGTTTTCCTCATAACCTCGGTACTCAACATCTTGGAGGTTCAATACTTTACTTCTTGCAGATGATAGGTTTAATACATTTATTGAAGTTAAAATTGATGATTTTATCGCCATAAATCAAAACAAGTCGGAACTAATCTCTTGTTCCCTGTTGTGGGAATCATTAAAAGCATACCTACGGGGTCAAATCATTTCCTATTCTGCCCATTTAAATAAGTCTCGTAAAGCCAAATTGCAAGAACTTAGTGTTAATATTACCAAATTGGACCAACAACTCACTACTAGCCCCTCTCCCAGTTTACTTAAACAACGTGTTGACTTACAGACTGAATTTGATCTTGTCACTACCAGTGATGCAGAGCAATTACTTTTAAGATCACACTCCGCATATTATGAACATGGTGGTAAGGCGAGTCGGCTTCTGGATCACCAACTACGCCGCCATCACTCTTGCCATGAGAAACATGCAAAATAATAAATCTCCTGGCCCGGATGGATTTCCAGTTGAATTTTTAAAAAGATTTCAGGATAAACTGTCCCCATTATTGCATGCTGTATATAGGGAATCTTTGCAAAATGGTACTTTCCCTCCCACTTTAAGGCAAGCCTCCATAAGTCTCCTTTTAAGAAAGATAAGGATCCGAATCTTTGCACCTCTTACAGACCTCTCTCTTTAATAAATGTCAATGCTAAGATCCTTGCTAAAGTTTTGGCAAGTCGCTTGGAAAATATTGTACCATCTATTATCTCACATGAACAAACTGGATTTGTTAAGGGGCGGCAACTATTCTTTAATGTCCGTACACTTTTAAATATTATTTATTCTGAATCTACCACAACAACACCTGAAATAGTGATCTCAGTCGACACTGAGAAAGCATTCGACAGGGTTGAATGGGACTATTTATTTTCTGTACTAAGGAAATTTGGGCTGGGAAATGGGATCATTTTGTGGGTACATCTTCTTTATACTTCTCCTCAAGCCAGCATCTCCACTAATGGCATCCAATCCAGTTTTTTCACTCTAACCCGTGGTACCAGACAGGGGTGTTCCCTATCTCCCCTGCTGTTTGCACTAGCTATAGAGCCCCTGTCAATTTTTCTGAGGTCCTCCTCCATTTTTACTGGGATTTCACGAATGGGCACAGAATTTAAGTTATCACTTTATGCTGATGACTTATTGTTGTATGTCTCAGATCCTGTCCTTTCCATTCCTACAATTATATCTGCCTTTCAGAGATTTGGATCATTCTCAGGCTATAAAGTGAACATCTCTAAAAGTGAATGCTATCCTATTAATGCTTCAGCATTACATCTCACAGTCTAATATCCCTTTTAAATTGAGCCCGTCTTGCTTTAAGTACCTAGGGATCAATGTGACGAGAACATTAAACTCTCTTTTCTCTGCAAATTTTTTGCCTTTAATGTTTAAAATTAAATCTGACCTCCAAAGATGGGGAAGTTTACCTCTCTCGTTAATTGGAAGAATTAATGCTGTTAAAATGAACATTTTGCCCAAGTTCCTATTTTTGTTCCAGTGTCTTCCTCTCTTTCTGCCTAAGTATTTTTTTAAAACACTTGATCAAACTATTTCTGACTTTTTATGGTGCGGGAAGACACCCAGGATCCGCAAATCTACACTTCAGAGATGTAAATTCAATGGTGGATTTTCACTTCCAAATTTTCAATTGTATTATTGGTCAGCGCATATTCACAAAATTTCATTTTGGTTTAAATCAATTGATTTGCCATGGTGTAACTTGGAGGCACAGTCATGTGTCTCATGACACATGACATCTTTACTTACCTCTTCTATCCCACCCAAGCTCTCTGGCTTCACAAATAACCAAGTGGTTCATTCCACTCTTAAGATTTGGTTTCAATTTAGGAGGCATTTCAAATTTAATGCAGCTTCCACTTTAGCTCCTATACTGAGAAATCATTTGTTTCGACCTGCGTTTACAGACTCAACCTTTTCTATATGGCATAACAAAGGCCTGAAATGTTTTAAGGATCTTTATAAGGATGGCATTTTTCGCAGCTTTATTCTCTCAGGAGAATTTCATCTCCCTCTCGCCCATCTTTTTCGATATTTTCAAATTAGACACTGCGCTAAAGTTTTGTTTACAGTTTTTCCCTCGTCACCACTGAGTCTACAGTGGGAGGAGCTTCTGACCCATTTCAACAGTCACTTATTTCTAAAGTCTATAATAAAATTCAGTCTTTTGATTCCTCACCAGTTACAAAAGTCAAGGCAGCTTGGGAGCGAGAACTGGGTCTGAACTTGGAGGATGATTGGTGGGACATTGCCCTTATAATAATAATACAATAATACAAGCTCAGCCTGTGCTCGTCTCACACTTATACAGTTTAAAGTTCTGTTTAGAGTCCATGTTTCCAAAGCTTGACTGTCACAAATATATCCCAATATTGCTGATAATTGCGACAAATGTCATGCTTCATCCTGCAATTTAACACATATGTTTTATTCCTGTTCACTACTTTCTCATTTCTGGCAGAATTATTTTGACACCATGTCAAGATACTCTCAGTGGCTATAAAAGTTTCCCCTCATGTCGCCATATTTGGACTTCCAGGAGACCATAAACGGTTTACACCTACTTCCCACTAACCGTATGTTGTTGCGCTGAGATCTCGCCTCCAATTCGTCACATTTATTGTCCAATCTTAACAAATCTGCTGACATACCCTCCACTTTAGCCTGTAAAGTTGTAATGTCATCGGTGCAAGTGGACAGTGATGTTTCCATTTCACCAACAGTGTCCTTCAGGGCGTGCACCTCCGACTGAATATTTGTAATACTGCCAGATAACTCCGACTTCACTGCTTCCAGTTCAGTCTTGATGTTTGATAAGTTCTCGGTCAGGGCCGCTTGAAGCTCGGTTTTGAAAATGGCCGCCATCTCGTCGCGGAGTGAAGAGAGCAGCTCGGCCTTGAAGTTGGCGGAAGGAGTGCCCCCGGCGGCTCCGTCTGGGCAGGAGGGGGAGTCACTACGAGTGATGTGGTATGAGAAGCAGGCCTCTGTGGTTGTACATGTGGTTTCACTTTTGGAGGCATTTTGATTGGCAAAAAATCTGCGTTAAGATGAGGTTGTAGTGGTGGGAAAAACACACACCGAAAAAGATACAAAAAGAGTGCCTAAAATAAAAATTTTTTAAAGGTAATTGCAGGAGCTCAGTGAGGCACGTCCTACTCCATCACCTGCTACACCGGAAGTTGGGAATATCTCTTTAACACTCCCCGTTTGGTCCGCCGACTCAGCGGTTTGGAGTGGAATGTCAAAGGCAAGGCACGGGCCAGCGCATATCGCTGCAAGGTTCCCCAACGGTGTGCACCCCAGTAGATAGGAGAGGTAGAGTGGAGATGAACTAAGTTATGATCATGTCAGTTAGAGAAGGACTTGCTGACGTACTGTGGTAAGCGTATTCTGTCACTTCCGGTTACCAGTGTTTGGTGATCATTGTTTGGTGTATACCTGTCTCAGACTAGATACTTTCTTTTTACCGACATTACTTCTCTGACTCTATCACCAATTTAATCTGCACTTTCACAGTAACAGTAGTTGCTAAATCACCAACTTTCTCCACTTTCTGTGTGGTACTTTATCGATTCACGCTATCTTCTGCTACTGATTTAGCTGAACTCTCAGCCATGGCCTCTCGCTCTCCTTCTCCCTCTCCTGCCTTCTCCTGCTCTGCGTGTCAGATGTTCAGTTACTCCTCTGCCTCGTTTAATGATAATGGTATGTGTAATAAATGTAGTCTGTTTTCTGTACTCGAGGCGAGGCTTAGTGAATTAGAGTCCCGGCTCCGCACCATGGAATCTAATTCAGCAGCTAGTGCTAAACAGCCCCCTGTAGCCGGTGCGGAGCAGCCTAGCATAGCTCCTGTTAGCATTCCCCCGGCAGTTCCCGAGCAGCCGGGAAAGCAGGCTAGCTGGGTGACTGTTCGTAAGGACAGGCGTAGTCGTAAGCAGAAGCCCACTGCCGACCACCACCCAGTTCACGTTTCAAACAGATACTCCCCGCTCAGCGACACACCCGCTGAGGAGCCAACTCTGGTGATTGGCGACTCCATTTTGTGGAACGTGAAGATAGCGACTCCAGCGACCATAGTTAAATGTATTCCCGGGGCCAGAGCAGGCGACATTGAATCTTATTTAAAGCTGCTGGCTAAGGATAAGCGTAGATACAATAAAATTGTTATTCATGTCGGCGCTAATGACACCCGACTACGCCAGTAGGAGGTCACTAAAGTTAATATTGATTCGGTGTGTACATTTGCAAAGACCATGTCGGACACCGTAGTTTTCTCTGGTCCCCTGCCCAATCTGATCAGTGATGACATGTATAGCCGCATGTCTTCACTCAACCGCTGGCTGTCGAGGTGGTGTCCAGAAAACGATGTGGGCTTTGTAGATCATTGGAAGAGTTTCTGGGGGAGACCTGGTCTGGTTAGGAGAGACGGCATTCATCTCACTTTTGATGGAGCATCTCTCATATCTAGAAATCTGACAGAGTTTATTAGGAAACCAAAGCCCTGACAATCCAGAGTTCAGGCCAGGAGACAGAGCTGCAGTCTTACATGCTTCTCTGTGCCTCCTTTAGAGCAGTCACCCCTCCATTACCCTATAGAGACTGTGTCTGCCCCCCGACCATTTAAATTAACTAAACCAAAGGTCAACAAAAGAGGAGTTAGTCACAATAATCTAATAAAAATCAGCACATCCACCTCAAATGTACAGCAAAATAAAATAAATGCGGATTACTCAATATCAGATCTCTCTCATCCAAAGCTGTACTAGTAAATGATTTGATATCAGATTACCATCTGGATATCTTCTGTCTGACTGAAACCTGGCTGTGTCAGGATTATTATGTTAGCCTGAATGAATCAACCCCCCCCAGTCATATTAATACTCACATTCCCCGAGACACTGGCTGTGGAGGTGGAGTCGCAGCCATTTTCAACTCCACTTTATTAATTAACCCTAAACCTAAACTCAATTATAATTCATTTGAAAGCCTTGTTCTTAGCCTGTCTCATCCAAGGTGAAAAACATTAAAGCCAATTCTATTTGTTGTAGTGTACCGTCCTCCTGGTCCATACTCTGATTTCTTGTCTGAATTTTCAGAGTTCCTGTCGAGTTTGGTACTTAAAAGATAAAGTTATTATTGTAGGCGACTTCAATATTAATGTTGATGTCAACAATGACAGCTTTAGCTCAGCTCTGCTTAGACTGTATTGGCTTCTCTCAGTGTGTAAATAAACCCACTCACTGTTTCAGTCACACTCTCGATCTTGTTTTAGCTTGTGGTATTGATATTGAACATGTAACAGTCTTCCCACAGAATCCCGTTCTATCAGACCACTTCTTAATCACTTTCGACTTCATATTGCTGGATTATGTATTATCAGCAAAAAATATCCTGACTAGAAATATTTCTAATAATGCAGTAGTTAAATTTAAGGAAATGATTCCCACTAACTTAGGTCCAGTGCCTCATCTTAATTTTGCAGAAGCTACTTCCTCCCAGCTTGATCATCTTGTAGACAGTGTTGCAGACTCATTACATACCACTTTAGATTCCATCGCCCCCCTAAAAATGAAAACAATAAAGAGAAAGAGGCAAGCTCCATGGTTTAACTCCTAAACCCGTACACTGAAACAAAGAGCACGTAGGCTTGAAAGAATGTGGCGTTCCACCAAACTGGAAGAATCCCACTTAGCCTGGCAGGATAGCGTCAAAAGATATAAAAAGGCCATCTGTAATGCAAGAAGTGCCTATTACTCATCATTAATAGAGGATAATAAGAACAACCCCAGGTTTCTCTTCAGCACTGTAGCCAGGCTGACAGAGAGTCACAGCTCTATAGATCCACACATCCCTGTAACCCTCAGTAGCAATGATTTTATGAACTTCTTTAATGATAAAATCTCTACCATTAGAGGTAAAATTAATCACATCCTGCCTTCAATCAGTACTGATTTATGTCATAACACAGGATCCATAGAGTCAGCTGCAAAACCTTTTCTCCCATTGACCTAGCCCAGCTCTCATCAATTATCTCAGCATCTAAACCTTCAACCTGTCTCTTAGACCCCATCCCAACTAGGCTGCTTAAGGAAGCTCTGCCCTTAAATTGCAGTCCTGTATTAGATATGTTAAATCTGTCCTTGTTAACAGGTTATGTTCCGCAGTCGTATAAAACAGCTATAATCAAACCTCTTCTAAAAAAGCCCACTCTAGATCCAGATGTATTAACCAATTCCAGACCAATATCTAACCTCCCCTTTCTTTTTAAGATCCTCGGAGAAAGCAATTGCAAAACAGTTGTGCGACTTTCTACAGGATAATAGTTTATTTTCTGTTATGGTTTGGGTTAGTTTGTCTTTGTGTTGTGTTTTTTCTCTCTGTTCCCCCTTCCCTTTTTTCTGTTTGGTTGCAGAGCTGGTGTGTTGCTAGGGGTGTGGCTGTCTCCTCCTGCTGGCTGATTACACACACCTGTTTCCACTCCGCTCGTTCTCCCTTCGCCTTCTTAAGCCCGGCCTTCACCCCAGTCCTTTGCCAGAGTATTCCTTGCTGTATCCTGTGTGCAAGCTCTCAGCGCAACTTGTGTTTGGATTCTCCTGTTCTCTGTGGATACCTGTGTTCTCCAGTGGCAGCTTTTTCTGTTCCTCGTGTCCTCAGTACTTTCTTAAGTCAGCCGGTCGCCTGCCACGCTGTCTGCCTATTGTTCCTGTGTTTTTCATCGGTGCCTTATTAAAGAGCCTTCTGTTGGAACTTACCTGTGTGTGTTCTCTGCATTGGGGTCCTATACTAGAGTTCTTAACATTTTCAGTCAGGATTTAGGTTGTATCACAGCACAGAGACAGCACTTGTAAAAGTTACGAACGACCTTGTGATAGCATCAGACAACGGACTTGTTTCTGTACTTGTCTTGTTAGATCTCGATACGATTGACCATCACATCCTTTTACAGAGACTGGAGCACTTTATTGGCATTAAAGGAACTGCACTAAACTGGTTTAAGTCCTGTCTATCTGATAGGCTTCAGTTTGTACATGTTAACAACTACTCCTCCATGTACACAAAATTTAGACATGGAGTTCCACAAGGGTCAGTGCTTGGACCAATCCTCTTCACTCTGTATATGCTTCCCTTGGGCAATATTATCAGAAAACACTCTATAAATTTCCATTGTTATGCAGATGATACACAGCTTTATCTGTCAATGGAACCTGATGAAACCAATCATCTAGCCAAACTCCAAGCTTGTCTTAGGGACATTAAAATCTGGATGACAAGCAACTTCTTACTACTAAACTCAGATAAAACTGAAATCATTATAATTGGTCCTGAACACATCAGAAACAAACTTTCTAATGATGTAGCTCCACTAGACGGCATTGCCCTGGCTCCCAGCTCCACTGTAAAGAATCTGGGAGTCATCTTTGATCAGGATGTCCTTTAACTCACACATAAAACAAACTTCTAGGACTGCCTTTTTTCATCTGCGTAACATCTCCAAATTTTCTGTCCCAAAAAGATGCAGAAAAACTAGTCCATGCATTTGTTACTTCTAGGCTGGACTACTGTAATTCATTATTATCAGGCTGCCCCAACAAGTCTCTAAAGACTCTGCAGCTGATTCAAAATGCTGCAGCATGATTACTGACAGGAACTAGGAAAAGAGACCATATTTCTCCTGTGTTAGCCTCTCTACATTGGCTCCCAGTCAAATCCAGAGTAGAATTCAAAATCGTCCTCCTCACATACAAAGCCCTTAATGGTCAGGCTCCATCTTACCTTAAAGATCTCATATTCCCCTACAATCCCACCAGGACTCTGCGCTCCCAAAATGCTGGTTTACTGGTGGTTCCCAGAGTTTCCAAGAGTAGAATGGGAGGCAGAGCCTTCAGCTATCAGGCTCTTCTACTGTGGAACCTTCTCCCATTTTCAGTCCGGGAGGCAGACACCCTCTGCACCTTTAAGAGTAGGCTTAAAACCTTCCTCTTTGATAAAGCTTATAGTTAGGGTTGGCTCTCTCTCTCTCCCTCTCTCCCTCTCTCTCCACTCAATATGGATTCATATCCCATGTTACATGTTACTAACTCAATACCTCCCCTTTCCTGTAGTATTGTGCTCTTCCGTCTCTGTCTCCTCTTCTGTCTCTTTCTGCAGGTATTTCTGCCTCTGGAGCTGTAGGGTCTGATCTGTGATGACAAGTCTCCTGCTGCTCCTACAACTCCACTCAACACCTGCTGCTAGAATTGGAAATTACTTACACTGCTATTAGTTGTGTGTTGCTGTGTTAGCAGTTAATACTTTAATTATCACTACTATCATTACTACTGCTGTATTACTGGCCTCACCTTACATCTGATATGGAACCTGTGTTATGCTATGTTCTTCTTTCACTACCCCCCCCCATTAACCCAACTGGTCGAGGCAGATGGCTGCCCACCCTGAGTCCAGTTCTGTTCGAGGTTTCTGCCTCTTAAAAGGAATTTTTCCTTGCCACTGCCGCCTAGTGCTTGCTCATGGTGGGATTAGTTGGGTCTCTCTCTGTTAATACCTATTTTAAAGAGTACGGTCTAGACCTGCTCTATATGACAAGTGCCTTGAGATGGCTGTTGTTGTGATATGGCGCTATATAAATAAAATTGAATTGAATTGTTATTATGTGAATTTTAGAACACATCATCAGTAGTGGACCCCAGGATCATTGGGTGTTTCAGCCATTATCACTAAACACCCTCACTCGAGGGAGGCCCGCTGAGGTTGATCACATCTCAGGGTGTGTCCCATCGCCAATTGGTTGTAAGTGAGATATAAATTAATTTTGATTTTAATTTTAGTAGTCAGAGGTCAAAGGTCACCACTTTTAGGGTTAGATAGTTTTGAGTTTTAGGTTTAGTTTTAAATGAAGATTTCACGGTGAACTGGTATACACAAACATCCAGGCCATCGTTAGGTTAGGGTTGGGAAAGGCTCCAGAACAGGGTTAGGATTAGGGTTAGGGATAGAGGGTTTTAGCCAGGAGTGCCAGGGGGTCCACTTGGTTTTTGGTGAATACTTTTGTCTGTGGTGGTCGCAGAGTCATGAAACCCACATGCTCCCCCACTAATTCTATGATGGGCTTTCCAACGGCGCCAGCCCCATGTCTCTACGAGCTAGCGTCGCCGAGCTACAGTGATATGGGGGGGGTGCAGTTGTATTTAGCCCAATAAGTTTGTCTGTGGTGGTCGCAGAGTCATGAGACCCACATGCTCCCCCACTAATTCCATGATGGGCTTTCCAACGGCACCAGCCACGAGTCTCTCTGAGTTTGCGTTAGGGTTATGGTTAGGGTTAGGGATAGAGGGTGCACTTGGTTAGGGTTTAGGGTTAAGATAGAGGGTTTTAGCCAGAAGTGCCAGGGGGTGCACTTGGTTTTTGGCGAATAGCTTTGTCTGTGGTGGTCGCAGAGTCATGAGACCCACATCCTCCCCCACTAATTCTACGATGGGCTTTCCAACGGTGCCAGCCCCATGTCTCTACGAGCTAGCGTCAGCGAGCTACAGTGATATGGAGGGGGGGTGCAGTTGTATTTGGCCCAATAACTTTGTCTGTGGTGGTCGCAGAGTCACGAGACCCACATGCTCCCCTACTAATTCCATGATGGGCTTTCCAACGGCACCAGCCACGAGTCTCTCTGAGCTTGCGTTGCTGAGATACGCTCTGTACGCTCTCTGGGCCTCATATATGGGTGCGGCCTTAGCGAAAATTCACTCTGGCTGAGCATAGAGGGTTTTAGTCAGAAGTGGCAGCAGGGGGTGCACTTGGTGGAGGTGGTTTGGGTTAGGGGTAGTTAGGGTTAGGGCAAGGGGTGGGAGTTGTTAGGGTTAGAGGTGGTTAGGGTTAGGGCAAGGGGTGGGAGTGGTTAGGGTTAGGTAAAGGTTAGGGTTAGGGATAGGGATATGATAGAGGGTTTTAGCCAGAAGGGTTAGGTTAGGGGAAGGGGACACCACTAGATGTCACTAATGCACTGGCAACATGTATTATTTTGATCTTAATCTTTATATATGTATATATACATACACACATATATACAATGTTTTTTTTAATATATATATTTTTTTTATTAGGTTCCATATTGGCTCATGGAGAAAAAGCAGGTTGATAAATGGTCCGGAGCTGGTTCAATGAGAAGAGAGTACAGGTTTTGAAAGGATATGAAGGTAAGTAAGGGGAGGGGACAAGGAGGGGTGAGGAAAACACAGCCTATTAGGACAGGGAGTATTATTTATGAAAATGTTGAATTTTTATATATCCCTGATATTTTTTTTCCAAATTTTTTTAGGACTCCACATGGAGGGGGTCAGGTTAGGGTTAGGGCAAGGTCGAGGGTAAGGTTAGGGTTAGGGCAGGGGCGAGGGTCAGGTTAGGGTTAGGGCAAGGTTGAGGTCAGGTTAGGGTTAGGGCAGGGGCGAGGGTCAGGTTAGGGTTGGGGCAAGGTCGAGGTCAGGTTAGGGTTAGGGCAGGGGCGAGGGTCAGGTTAGGGTTAGGGCTCAGTACAAGTCGAATGGTTAGGTTTTAGGAATCAGGTCAGATATAGGGTCAGAGTAGGAGTCAGATGGTTAGGTTAAAGGTCAGAGTCTGTGTAAAAATATTAAAATCAAAATAGGTTCCAGGGTCTGTTCTAAGTGCTGGTTTTTAAAAAGAAAAAAAAAAAAAAAAAAAAAGGAGGGGGGGGGGGGAAGAGGTCTGGAGGAAGGGAAGGTTCCACATCACGATGAAGGCCGCCAAGTTCTGGAATAACTAGTGGAATATTTCCAGGCATGATCCCCCCTAAAAAAAGTGAGGTGGGATATCCAACTGATGGGGGAGTAAATTCATAAGTAGAAAGGGTAAGCATCCAATAAAGAGCTGTAATCATGCAATAAAAATCATGCAATAAAAAAATGTAATATAAGAGCTGTACATAAGAAAGGCTGTACACAGGTAAGTGCTATATACAGATAAGTGCTATACATAAAAATTTAATAAACATGCATCTTCACACTATAAAATATATTAAGATATATACAACATGCTGGGGGGGCGGTTTGGTGTAGTAGGATGCATACCCTTGCATTTTTTTTTTTCCTTTTTTTTCTCTCTTTTTTTTTTTCCCTCAATAAATGTATCATATATATACACACATCTACATATGTACGCATATATATATACACCTACACATGTGTATATGTTTTCCAGTTATCCAAGGGGATCCCTGCCATTGGACCATTTTTCTGGCTGCTAGTAGGGGACTAATCGGCCCCGCAGTGAACCCCGAAGAAAAAATTCATAATTGGTGGATTGTATAAGATGTGAAGAATCGGGAAAGAAGGGAGGGTGAGTGGGAAAGGAAAAACACTCAAAAAACCGAACATGCATTGAACGCGACACATAATTTAGTAGTTTCCGTAAAAAGGAAACTGGGGGCAATATCCAAACTTCACGCATAATATTAGTATTGAACAGCATGCTTAATCATTATTCACGACTATTAGTTATTGTTATTATTTATATTGATTTGTTATTAAATTAGTAAGATATTTATTTTGTTAATATAATATAAGTTTTATGCTCTGATATGTTTATAAATAAATATATATCATAACACAAACACGTAAAATCATGCCTTCACATTTATCCACCAGATATAAGTGCTATTCATTACGGGGTATCATGCAAGGCGCGCACCCCCCCACCAGCAGAAGTATTATCCATTAGCCTTAATAGGCCAATTATGCTTCGTTCCAAGATCAAAGGCGGTCATAAAGCAGGAGACAGAAACTGAAGAGGAAGAGCCCACAATACACAGGTAAGATTTTAATTGTATTTTTCATTTAAGCCCAGTGGATCGATCGTTTGTATTTTTTGTATCCATTGTCTTTCTGTTCGACGTCTCTGTTGTTTGGACCAGGTACGGTTGCTATCCAGGATCCTGTATTTAAAATATTCAAGGCCGAACTGGATGAAATGCCTATGCAGGATGGATGTGCCCTTACCTCCTCATATGCGGTATAGATGTTGTGAGATTCTAATTTTGGCTGTTTTTTCTGTTTCCCCAATATAAAATTTATTACAATGTGTACATTCAATCATATAAATTAAATTGGTGGTTTGTGGAGTACATCTAAACGTTATTGTAGCTCCCTGCCCTGAATGGCTATTTACTATATACGGTGAGTATTTGAGTAACCATTTATCTGCATTATTGTTTTGGGAATGATCGAATCGTGTGTGAACCAATATGTCTAATAGATTTTTATTTCTTTTGTAGGCCGTAATTGGGCGGAAATTATTTAAGGGGGCGATTAATTCCTGTGTCCGGTGGAAATTGGCCTTTAATCCTGCAATTAGACCTGAAAGGTCCTGGGAATATGTTACCACCATCGGGACAAGTGTGAGACTGCTCTTTTCCCCTTTGTGATCTCCATAATTCTTAAAGGAGTTTCTGACCTCTGATCTAATCGACCTAAGGAAACGGCTGGAATAACCTCTGGGTCTAAGGGCTGCAAACAGAGTCGAGGTAGCTTCATCTATATCCCGCTGGTAAGTACATATTCTATGAAATCTTATTAATTGTGATTTAATAATCCCTTTAAATGTATGTCTGGGGTGGTAGCTGCTCTTGTGTAAGAGGGTGTGGCGGTCGGTCTCTTTGAAGTGGACCTTAGTGGCCAGCTGTTTCGAGTGGACGGTGTGATTATGAAAGAAGACTCGCGTGTCCAGAAATTCGATGTCCTGTGTTTGTAAGTTTTGTTTTAACTTTATTTTCGGGTGGTGGGAATTCAGAACTCCAAAAAATTCATGGAATGAGTTCAAAGATCCACTCCAAAGACCGAAAATATCATCTAGGTAACGAAAGTATAATAGTGGGAGTGTTTGGCATTTTTGGAAAGCCGTTTCCTCCCAGTCGGCTAAATAGATGTTGGCATAGGAGGGGGAATATTTTCTACCCATAGCGCATCCACAGACTTGCAGGTAATGTTTATTATGGAACTGGAAGTCATTCCTTGTTAATGTAATCTCCAAAAGTTGGAGAATAACATTATCAGGGCGGGTTAGGTCCGGCATTTTACGTAGCGCTTTTGCCACTGCCTGTACTCCCAATTGCGTATCAATATTCGTGTATAGGGAGTCTATATCAATCGTGAACAGGAATGTATCTTTTGTTACTGTTATGTTTTGTAATTTTTTTACAAATTCATAAGTATCTTTAATGTAACTCGGGTGGGTTTGTGCTAATGGGTTTATATAATAATCGATAAATTCCGCTATACGATAGGATTCCGAGCCACAGTCACTTACAATGGGCCTCCCTGCAGGCACCTTGCACGGGACCGTCCAGGTGTCTGGGGGTTTATGGATTTTGGGGAGGAGGTAAAATAATCTAGGACGTGGGTTATCTGGGCCGAGAAGGTAGGTCATCTGTTTAGCTTTAATATATTTATCTTCATATAATTTTGTAATTATTTTCCTGATCATCTGTTGTGTCTCAGCCTGCAGGGGTTGTTCCAGGGGGACATAGTAGGTGGTGTTATTCAGCTGTCTTTCTGCCTCCAAGAGGTAATTGAACCTGTCCTGTAATACAATTTGTCCACCCTTGTCTGCAGGTTTTATGATGATATCCTGTCTCTTACTAAGTGCAGAGAAGGCCTGTCTTTGAATCCCTGTAATGTTCGATTTAGGCCTGTAGGGGGCTCTAAAATGGGAGAGACATTCCTCATCCTTTCGGATTAGGTCTTGGATGGGCTCCGCCAGAGACTCAAAGGCAGGTTCCCAGTTGGAATTATTTGTGAATGGAATGTGTGGGAATTCTGTGTTATAATGAAAATGATCCAAGATTTTTAATCTTCTGTGGTAGGTGTGTAGATCACTGCGCAGTTGGTCAGGATCTGGTGGTCTTGGTGTTGGAATAAATGTGAGTCCCCTCTCTAAAATCTCCCTTTCTAGATGATTTAGTTTAAAGGAAGAGCAGAGGTTAGGTGATGTTTGAGTTTTGGGAGAGTTGCTGTAGTGCACTGCTCCCCACTCACATGTTTAATTGATCCACCCAGTGTTCAGCTATTTTCTCGGCCGTCTCCTTAGTCCAGTGTACTGGATCTCTTGGCTCAGTCCTGAAGTGGAGTGGACTGATCTCTGACAGGTAAGTGCATTTCTTTTCTATGTAGCTATTCAGGTGTGTTATTAGGTCCTTTTGCTGTTTCTCCAGTCTGTTGCTGATGTTAATAATTGGTATATAGATCAGGGCATTGGGAAATGTTTCCTTTGCTATTTTCAATAGTGCATTAAGTTGTTTTATAATTGTAAGTGGCTGTTGCCGTCTTAGGCAGTTATTCAAACCCACTGACAAAACTGCTGTTTTCACTGTTTTGGTAGGGGGAAGTTTTTTCAAAATCTCCCCTATGTGATGGAGTTGTGCTCCAGGGAAGCTGTCCATCTGGATTTCTTCACTGGCAAATTGTGGTACTTGAGCTAGATTTGAATCTCCTATTATTATAATAGGTTTTCTAGGTGTGAGGTGCCAATTCCTAATTTTATGCTCCGTTCTCTGGTGGACCGTGGGTTCACAGTCGGAGGTCACTGCGGCCCCAGAGTGCAGACGAGGTGAGGTGCTCTTACAATAGGATTCAGATTGTGCAAGTTTTCGTGCATTTTTGCTTTCTGAAAAATTTGCCATCATCACATCCTGGTTATTTAGGTTTGGTTTTTGAGTTTGTTCACCCATGTCTGCAGGAGGCCGCAGCTGCTCCGGCTGCTTAGACCGTGGTTCTGGAGCTGGAGGGGGAGAGGAGGAGACAGTGATTTGAGAAGGTAAAGGACTGGAGGAAACAGCATCTGAACCTGCTACTGCTACATTGCTATAGTGTGTGATGGGGAGTTTAGTGACTGGACCCTAGCCTGTTTTTGGATGCTAATTCTCTCTTTCTCCTCTATTTTAGGGGATTGTGGCTGGGACAGCGTTAGGGGGTCCTCAAAGGTCTGCAGGGGGGCCCCCCTGTGTTTCATGCCACAGCCCTCCAGAAGAGTGGATGACGCTGTCGGTACAGGAGGTATCTGCAAAGGAGAAGCGATATTCATTCTTGCAGTGTGTGAATGAGCCGGTGTGGGTTCCACCGGTTCCTGTGGTTTGGCAAGCGGGGAACTCAGAAGCCGGCTGTCCCTGTCAGGGTCTAGAGTTGGTGATTTAATGTTGTCAGGTAAGTTTTCAAATGATATTGTAATGGCGGTAGGTAAATCGTGTACCTGGGCATTCGCTGTGATATTATTTGATTTGCACTGCTCCTGTGTAGGGCTATGGGCCTTATTATGATTGTTCATTATAATATGTGTTAATTTGTTCCTGTGGCTTGGTCTCTGTTCCAGGTGTGTCTCGAGAGGTTGGGGGAGGGATGGCTGGTGCATTGGGGATAGTCTGGCCTGTGCCGCCTGTTCTGGAGTGGGGAGAGGTGGAAAATCCTGTAGAGAGGGTTCCACATTCTCTGGGCCCACCTGTGGTTGCCCTTGGAGCACCATGGTTCTCAGGGTGTCTATGGAGCTGTCGGTAAGTCGACGTCCATATCTCAGTTTAGCCCATTTTAAGGCTTTACTAAAGGCTGCTGGTTGAAAGGTTATCGCCTGTGCTAAAAGAGATGCTAATAAGGCATCATAATGGTCAGCCAGGATTATTAAATTATTGTTCAGCCATTGATCTGTGTTTATTTTAACCCTTTCCAGAGTTGCTGGATTAGGAACTGCTGGTTTAATGAAGTGAGTCAGTTGATTTGCTTTCTTCATCATACCCTTTGGGACTGTGTTTTGCTGTGTAGCCCTAGCAATAATCTCTGAGTGGTGAATGGCCTGTAACATCTTGAAATATACTTTTGTTAGGTCTAGATCCTGAGGGTCATTTGGAGGAGCCGAGGCAGTTTCCCTATGGGCTGGCTTGAGTAGATTTTGTTCCGCAGTCCCACACTTACCCGGGCTATTTGGTTGAGCCAGCACTTCAAATCTGTTACTCAGGGGTAAGGACATGGTGGCTGTGCTGCTAAGAGATCCGTAGTAAAAAGCAGAGGGTTTGTTAAACAGATGACAGTATAAAAAATAAAATTAGGTAATCAGTCAGTTAAAATGAAACAATAATTAAATTAATGATTAAAATTTCATTTAAACAGATCTGGTTAAATAAAAAGCAAATTAAGTGAGCATAAGAGATACTTAAAAGAGAATACTAAAACAAGGGGGGAACAAAAGGATTAAAAGAGAAGGGGGTAGGGAAGATAAGAGGAGACAACAGCACACTAGGTTAGCTTAAAATACTTAGCAAGGACTTACAGTGCAGTAGAAAACAATAAGGCTCCGTGATAATCCTGTATTATCAAAACAGGGGGACACGTGTGTAAAAAAATCAGGATTCAAAAATATCCTTGCAGGGCAATTATAAGTAGAAAATAAAAGATATAAAATATAAAGTAAATAAATAATAAAAAGTCCTTCAGAGTGGGGAATACATCCAAACAGGGGATGAGTTTTGTTTAAAATAGTTCAGGTTTGTGTCGATGCTTGGATTAGCTGGAGAGAGTTGTGTAGAGTCTTCCAACGTGGTGATGTATAATCTTCTGTGTGTGCACACTCTTTTTCCTTTAGGTTAGTAGACAAAACTCACCCATTTGCTGATCCAGGCCTGAGACCAGGTCCAGTAGGCCTCAAGCCTCAGTCCTCTGGTTGGACCCTGTTTGTGTATGTACCCACCAAAATTTCTAATAAAACAATAAAACATTAGAAAAAATGAAACAAAACCTGCACTATAAAAGCTTAAAAAAGTATTTTCTCTTTTTCAGTGAGAAAACCTGTCTGAAGTTAGTCTCTCTCAGAGGATTAAAGAAAAGAAGGTCCCAACGTTTCGCCTGGAAGGCTTCTTCAGGGGAGCAAGAAGAGAGTGAAGGATCCAGGCCTCTATGTAAGTAATCTTGGGGGCAGTACCTGGTAGGTGATTGGTCCTGCACTTGGTTTTTGGCGAATAGCTTTGTCTGTGGTGGTCGCTGAGTCATGAGTCAGAGTCATGAGACCCACATGCTCCCCCACTAATTCTACGACGGGCTTTCCAACGGCGCCAGCCCCATGTCTCTACGAGCTAGCGTCACCGAGCTACAGCGATATTGGGGGGGGGTGCAGTTGTATTTGGCCCAATCACTTTGTCTGTGGTGGTCGCAGAGTCATGAGACCCACATGCTCCCCCACTAATTCCACGATGGGCTTTCCAACGGCACCAGCCACGAGTCTCTCTGAGCTTGCGTTATGGTTAGGGTTAGGGTTAGGGTTAGAGATAGAGGGTGCAGTTGTATTTGGCCCAATAACTTTGTCTGTGGTGGTCGCAGAGTCACGAGACCCACATGCTCCCCCACTAATTCTATGATGGGCTTTCCAACG